>NW_007238078.1:52931-58283 GCF_000164805.1 Carlito syrichta | reverse complement strand
CTCAGCCTTCTGAGTAGCGGGAATTACAGGCATGCGCTACCACACCCAGCTGATTTTTTGATTTATTGTAAAGATGAGGTCTCGCTGCCCAGGCAGGTCTCGAACCCGCGGGCTCAGGCAATCCACTCACCTCAGCCTCCCAAAGCGCGGGATTACAGGCTGAGCCACCAAGCCTGGCTTCTTTTCATTCTCTTAACAATGACTTTTAAAGACCAGAGCTGCTTATATTGATGAAATTCAGTCTTCTAATTTGTTCTGTTAATAGCTGTCCTTTTGGTGTTGTATCTAAGAAACCTTTGCCTAATCAAATGTTACAATGATTTTTTTTTCCCCTGTATTTTCTTCTAGAAGTTTTACAGTTTTAGGTTTTACCTCTAGGTCTGTGATCCATTTTGAGTCAATTTTTGTATATGATGTGAAGCATGGATCTACATTCTTTTTGTTTGTTTGTTTGTATTACATGTAGATATCCAAAAGTTTCCACATGAATATCCAAATATTTCCACACCATTTGTTTAAAAATGCTGCCCTTTCTCCATATTTTGAATTTCATCAAAAATTACTTGTTCAGGAGTGGAACTTCTGGAATGGTGGAGTGAGGAGCTCAGCAAATCCCTTCCCCTAAAAGCAACAATAAAGCTGTAAAAAGAGCCGAGCTTGGTGGCTCTGCCTGTAATCCCGCGCCTTTGGGAAGCTGAGGTGAGTGGATTGCCTGAGTCCGCAGGTCGAGACCCGCCTGGGCAGCGAGACCTCATCTCTACAATAAATCAAAAAAATCAGCTGGGCGTGGTAGCGCATGCCTGTAATTCCGACTACTTGGAAGGCTGAGGCGGAAGGATCGCCGGAGCCCAGCAGGTTGAGGCTGCGGTGGCCGGGAGCGGCCACTGCACTCCAGTCTGGGTGACAGAGTGAGACTCCAACTCAAAAAAAAAAACACCAACTGTAAAAAGAAATAGTCAAAAGCAAACATTTTTGAACACTGACAATTTACCAAGGACGTATGTCAAATTGAAAAGTGTTTATTGATGGAAAGACTACCAAACCTTGGTAAGAATAGTATGGTCTATAACATTTAAACTTGGAGCTGCTCCCATCCCCAGCTCTGTGGGCGTGGCAGCCATGAGGAATGGAGGTGTCACTGCAAATGTGGAGAGATAACCTGACTGGGACTCCAGAGAAAAACCCCATGCCATGGTTATTGTTGAAAACAATTGTGATATCAGCAGCAAGTAATTGGGGAAGACAAACATCATACTGCCTGAGGCTGCAGCATTGTTTGGGTAAGCAGAAAACCAGACAAAAAATTAACAGGGAGACAGGGAAAATGAGACAGCAATAGTGGGCATCAATAAGCTCCCCCATATTCCTGAGCATGTGGAAGTCTTTGCACATGCGCGTGCTATGGGTCTTGTTATTGACTCACCCCTGGGTGATTGTGAGACACTGTACAAGCAGAAATCAATGACAGTACAGACTTATAAACAGTCTGAACTTAATATGTGTGCCCAAACTCACACATCTACCACCTTAGTGGAAGCCATACTGGTTTGAGGTGTATAATCACAACTTCTGATCAGTCATTGGCTGACACTAAACAATGCTGACCCAAGGGCGACCCCAAGGAAGCCAGGCATAAAAATAAAAAGAATTTTTTAAAAACCAAACAGAGACATCAGTAGCTACACAATGAAGGAATGATAAACTTTACAGAATTCGGCCTTATAAGTCCCTAAGCAAGCCACAACAACAATCATGGAGGGTGGGATCATAATCTAAAGTTGTTCAAATATATTATCTACAATGTCAAATTTTCAATAATTATGAGATATGCAAGACAAACAAACCACACACACACACACACACACCAGAAGTTGTGGTCCATACACAGGAAAAAAAAGCAGTCACTAGAAACTGTCTCTGAGGATGCCCACAAGTTGCATTTAATAAAAACTTCAAACCAGCTATTATAAATTTGTTCAAAGAACTAAAGGAAACTATGCTAAAAGAATTAATAGTATGATGACAGTGAATCACCAAATCAACAATATAAATAAGTGGCTTAAACATATTTTTCTTAAAAAAAGTAATTCTGGAGTTGAGCAGTACAATAAAAGAAATGAAAAACTCAAGAGAGGAGAGCAACAGCAGATTGGAGTTGGCAGGACAAGAATCAACAAACTTGAAGATAGATCATTAGAGATTATCCAGGCGGAAAAAAGAATGAAAAAAATAAAAAAGAGCTTCAGAGACCTGAGGACACCATAATTGTATATAATTAAGTACATAATTAAGTGTGTGCTTGCTAGCATACACTTAATTGAAGCCCCACTCAGAAGAGGAAAAAGGTGGGGCAGAAAAATATTTGAGGAAACAATGGCCAAATCTTTCCAAACTTGATATAAAACATGAATCTAAATATCTTGGAAGTTCAACAAGTTCCAAGTAGACTGAATACAATGAGACACAATATAATCAAATCATGGAAAGACAAAAAGAAAATCCTAAAAGCAGAAAAAGAAAAATTACTCATAATGTATAAGGGGGTCATTCCCCACCAAAAGATTAACAATTGGCTTTCATCTGAAACAATGCAGGCCAGAATGCATGGGGATAATGTAAAGTGCTCAATGCAAAAAAAGTCACTCAATAATTCTATATCCAGAAATTTAATCTTCAATAATAATGACAAAAATAAAGATATTCTCACACGAACAAAGACTGAGATAATTCATTGCTCATATCTGTCTTTCAGGAAATACTAAGCTAAAAGGAAATGACACCAGAAGGTAACTCAAATCCACATGAAAAATTGAAGAACATTGATAAAAGTAATTACAGACATAATTTAAAAGACAATAAAATTAATTTTTTCTCTACTTTCTTAATTGATTTAAAAGACAACTGCATAAAATAACTATAAAAAGAATGTTTGGCTTATAATATATAAAGATACTTATGGCACTAATAACACAAAGGAGAGGAGAAGGAAGAAAGCAATACTGGAGAGAAGTTTCTATACACTAATAAAATATAGTTAGTAAGCCAGACTTGGTGGCTCAGTCTGTAATCCCGCGCTTTGGGAGGCTGAGGTGAGTGGATTGCCTGAGCCTGCAGGTTCGAAACCTGCCTGGGCAACTTGGCGAGACCTCATCTCTACAATAAATCAAAAATCAGCCGGGTGTGGTAGTGTAATTCCGGTTACTCGGAAGGCTGAGGCGGAAGGATCGCCGGAGCCCAGCAGGCCGAGGCTGCGGTGGCTGGGAGCGGCCACTGCACTCCAGTCTGGGCAACACAGTGAGACTCCAACTCAAAAAAATAAATAAATAAAAATAAAAGTAAAAAATAAAATAAAATATAGTTAGTATTGATCTGAGGTAGATTGTTACAAGTTATGTATTGTAATCCCCAGCGCAACCACTAAATACACACACACACACACACACACACACACATACACATATATATATTTATGTGTGTTTGTGATCAATTAAGGAATTAAATTGGCACACATAAAATATCAACTTCACCAAAAAAAGAGAAGAGGAACAAAAACGATATGAGAAAGCCAAGCAGAGTGATATATGCCTGTAGTCTCATCTATTCAAGAGGCGGAGGCAGGAGGATTGCCTGAAGCCAGGAGTTTGAGACCAGCCTGGGCAACATAGTGAAGCCTCGTCTCAAAAAAAGAAGAGATAAAAATATATATGAAACTTAAGGAAAACAAATATCAAAATGGCAGCTGTAAATTCAATCATATCAATAATCATATTAGAAGTGCGGTGGCTCATGCTTGTAATCTCGGCACTTTGGGAAGCCGAGGCAGGAGGATTGCTTCAGGCCAGGAGTTCAAGGCTGCAGTGAGCTATGATTGTGCCACTGCACTCTAGCCTAGGCAACAGAGCAAGACTCTATCTCTAAAAATACAAATAAAAAATATTAGAATTAAATGGACTAAATGTTCCAATCAAAAGGCAGAGACTGACAGAGTAGGATAAAGATAGGATTCAACTACATGCTACATATAAAAGACACTTTAGATTCAAAGTTACAAATTCATTGCAAGTAACATGATGGAAAAAGATCTAATGTGCAAAGAGTAACATAAGACATGAATCACTATACTAATTTCTGGCAAAGCAAACATTTAGATGAAAAATGTTACTAAACACAAAAAGCGTCATTTTTATAATGATACAATGGTTGATCCATCAGAAAAATATATTTTTAATTATATACATATATACCTCTAACAATGGAACCTCAAAAAATGGAGCAAAAACTGACAGAAGAAAGGAAAAAAATAGACAATTCAACAATACTAGTTGGAAAATTCAATAACCTGTTCTCGGGAATTAATAGAACAACTAGACATAAAATCAGTAGGATATAGAAGACTTGAACAACACAATTAACCCACTTGACTTAACTGCCATCTATGGAACATTCCACTCAACAATAGCAGAATACATATTCTTTCTAAGTGCATATGGAACGTTCTCCAGGATAGACCTATGTTAGACCATAAGACATGTCTCAAAAAATGTAAAAGGGCCTAAATCCTATAAAGTATGTTTTGTGAGTATAACAACTAGAAATCAACAAGAGAAAGGAAGTTGGGGAACCCACGAATATTTGGAAATTAGCACATTTCTAAATAAGCCATGGATCAAGAGGAAATCACAAGGGAAATTAGAAAGTATTTTGAAAAACATGAAAATGAAAACGCAGCATACCAACATTTTAGGGGTGTAACTAAAGCAGTGCTTAAAGGGAAATTTAGAACTTTAAATATCTATGTGAGAAGAGAAAGATTTCAAATTGGATTTTTAAAATAATTAAGTAAGCTCCCGTCTTAAAAATAAAGAAATAGAATAGTAATCACACTTAAAGCACACATAGGTAAGGAAGTGATAAAGATTAGAATGGTGAGGCTAGCCAGGCTCGGTGGCTCAGCCTGTAATCCCGCGCCTTTGGGAGGCTGAGGTGAGTGGACTGCCTGAACCCGCGGGTGCAGCCACTGCACTCCAGTCTGGGCGACAGAGTGAGACTCCAACTCAAAAAAAAGAATGGTGAGGCTGAGTGCAGTGGCTCATGCCTGTAATCCCAACACTTTGGGAGGCTGAAACAGGAAGATTGCTTTGGACACAGGAGTTCAAGATCAGCCTGGACAACATAGTGAGACCTTCTCTCAACAAAAATTATACAAATTAGCTGGTTGTAGTGGCACACACCTGTAGTCCCAGCTACTCAGGAGATGGAGGTGGGAGACTCGCCTGAGTTCAGGATGTTGAGGCTGCAGTGAACTGTACCGTGCCACTGCACTGCAGCCTGAGTGGTAGAGTGAGACTCTGA
>NW_007238078.1:44396-52911 GCF_000164805.1 Carlito syrichta | reverse complement strand
AAAAAAAAAAAAAAAAAAAAGAATGGATATCACTGCAATGAAAAATAAAATGCAATAAAGAAAATTGAAAAAGATCAACACAACTGACAAACTTTTAGGTGGACCAAGAAGGCAGAAGACACATCACCAAAATTAGGAAGCAAGACCACTAATTCTACAGAAATTAAAAGGATGACAAAGTAATCTTATAAAAAAACTTTATGCTAATAAATTAGACAACTTGAATAAGTGCGTAGAAATACACCAATTACCAAAACTGACTCAAGAAGACATAGAAAACATGGATAGAGCTGAAATAAGTAACAAAAGTGAATTAGTAAGTTAAAATCTGTCTACAAAAGGAAAGCCCCAAGCCAGAGAGTTTAACTGGTTAATTTTATTAAACATGTACAGGAGAGGTAACACCAACACGCCACAAAATCTTTCAGAAAATAGGGGAGAAATGAACATGCTCCAACTCTATCAGGCTGTTTGTTATTATCCAGAGGACTAAGCCATACACACACATCACAAGAAAACTACAGACCAATGTTTCTTATGAATAAAGACATTAAAATCTTCAACAAATATTGGCAAATTGAAGCCAGCAACATATAAAAGGATTACACATCATGACCAAGTGGGCTTTACCCCACTGATGCAAGGCTGTGCCAACATTCAAAAATTAATCAGTGTAGCTTTCACTGGTGTAATTCTGTGTGGCTGTTCTCTGGATCACTAGTCATTTATCTTCATCCACCTTCTCTCCCACCTAAGGGCATGCTACCAACCCATGTGAGATTCAGTGAATGTGGACATGAGCCCCCTGAGGCTCCAGACCTATCTTTTCAGTTGTGAACTAAAAGCTGTCAAGGATGATCACTTTAAGGCAGATCATGATGAAAATGAGCGCCAGCTATCTTTAAGAATGGCCAGTTTAGGGACTGGTGCGAAGGATGAATTGCACATTGCTGATACAGAGGAAGTGATTACGAAAGTTCAATTGGCCAGGCACAGTGACTCAAGTCTGAAATCCCAGCCGAGGCGAGAAGATTGCCTGAGCCCAGGGGTTCGAAACCAGCCCGGGCAACTTGGTGAAACCTCGTCTCTACAATAAATCAAAAAAAATTAAGCTGAGCGTGGTGGCACGCGCCTGTAGTTCCAGCTACTTGGAAGGCTGAGGCGGAAGGATCGCCGGAACCCAGCGGGTCGAGGCCACTGCACTCCAGTCTGGGCGACAGAGATTCCAACTCAAAAAAAAAAAAAGAAGTTCAATTAAAGCAACACTGGCAACTTTGAAAATGTCTGTACAGCCAACAATTTCTGTTGGCTTGGAAATACCACCACCTGCGGTCTTACAGTTGAAGTGTGATTCAGGGTCTGTGCACGTTAGTAGCACTGAGTAGTTATGGAGGAAGATACAAGGTCAAAAGATGAAAAAGAGGAGGACACGAAACTCAAGTATATCTGGAAAGTGATCTGCTCCTAGAAGCAGTAGCAAGTTTACACAGAAAAAAGCACAACTTGCTGCTGATGAAGACGATGAGGATAAAGAAGAAGATGCCGATGACGATGACGAGGAAGCTGAAGAAAAAGCCCCATGGAGAAATCTATACAAGATACTCCAGACAAAAATGCACAAAAATCAAACTAGAGTGGAAAAGACTCACTACCATCAACACCAAGATCGAAAGATCAAGAATCAAGAAACAAAACAAAACAAAACCTCTTCAAACATCAAAAGGACCTAGTTCCATAGAAGACATTAAAGCAAAAATAGGAGCAAGTATACAAAAAGATGGTTCTCACCAGGCGCAATGGCTCATGCCTGTAATCCCAGCACTTTGGGAGGCGGAGGCGAGAGGACTGCCTGAGCCCAGGGGTTTGAGACCAGCCTGGGCAAAATAGTGAGACCTTGTCTCTACAATAAATCAAAAAATTAGCTGGGTGTGGTGGCGCATGCCTGTAGTTCCAGCTACTTGGAAGTTGAGGTGGAAGGGTCGCCTGAGCCCAGCAGGTTGAGGCTGCAGTGGCGATGATCATGCCACTGCACTCCAGCCTGGGCTATCAAGTGAGACTCCAATTAAGAAAGAAAAAAAAAAAAGAAAAGAGAAAAAGATGGTTCTCGTCCCAAAGAAGAAACCAAATTCACCAATCATGTGAAGAATTGACTCCAGATGACTGGCCAAGAGGCTATTAGATATCTCTGGCGCCAGGCTCAGTGACTCAGCCTGTAATCCTACACTTTGGGAGGCTGAGGCGAGTGGATTGCCTGAGCCCGCGGGTTTGAGACCCGCCTGGGCAAGTTGGCGAGACCTCATCTCTACAATAAATCAAAAATTAGCTAGGTGTGTTGGTGCACACCTGTAGTCCCAGCTACTCAGGAGGCTGAGGCAGAAGGACCGCCTGAGTCCAGGAGGTCAGACTTCGGTGAGACATGGTTGTGCCACTGCACTCCATCCTGGGGCACAGAGTGAGTTCCCGACAAGAAACAAAAAAAAAAA
This sequence comes from Carlito syrichta, assembly GCF_000164805.1. Lineage (NCBI taxonomy): Eukaryota > Metazoa > Chordata > Mammalia > Primates > Tarsiidae > Carlito > Carlito syrichta. The sequence goes on along the minus strand of NW_007238078.1, from coordinate 50,428 downwards.
GGCGGGTAGATGGTGTCGGAAAACTGTGCTCCAAGGCTGAGGCCAAAGGAGGGCACTTAGGGCAGGGAAGTGCTGGATTGTCCTCGCGCCTCTGCACGGCCTCAGTCCCAAGCAGACACCCCTGAACCCACTGCCCGCCCCGCGGCCCACTGACCTTCGAGTAGGCAAGGTTGCTGGGGACAGAGTGCGGGGTCTCGGCCAGGTCAGTGTCACCATCTGCCGCATCCTGCTGAGCAACCCTGGCCTGTCTTGGTCCTCTGGGAGATGAGATTCCTCCTACGTCACAGGAAGATAAGAACAGGGTGGCATACCTCTCGGGGGTCTTGTGAGAAGCAGCAGAAGAAAGTAACCGGAAATAACCCAACTGCATCAGGTGGGTACTGGGTAAGAAACCGGAGCACGTCCATGTGCAGGAGTATGCCGCGCTCCTCAGGAAGAAACATGGCTAAGGTGGAAAAGCAAATTACAAAATAGCATGAGCAGCAAGATCTCATTCTGTAAAATCACACATCTGCACAGCTTTGGGGTTTTGGTTTCTACAACTACATTTTCAGTAAATGTATAGGAAGGTCATGTCGAATCGGTCATTGGCTGGGGGTGGGGCGTGTGCAAGTGCATTGAGGAAGGGAGTTGATCTTTTATGTTAGTTCTATATTGTTTAAATTCCCTTTTTATTACAATGGTTTGATTACTTTTATTGTTGAAACAAAATAAACTAATTAAAGAAAATTCCAAAAAAAGTTTTAAATGGGCAAAAATTTTGAAAAGACATTGTTTTTTTTTTTTTTTTTTGAGTTGGAGTCTCACTCCGTCGCACAGACTGGAGTGCAGTGGCCACTCCCGGCCACCACAGCCTCGACTTGCTGGGCTCCGGCGATCCTTCCGCTCAGCCTTCCAAGTAGCTGGAACTACGCGCGCTACCGCACCCGGCTAATTTTTTGATGTATTGTAGAGATGAGGTCTCGCTGCCCAGGCGGGTCTCGAACCCGCGAGACTCAGGCAATCCACTCACCTCAGCCTCCCAAAGGCGCGGGATTACAGGCTGAGCCTCCGAGCCCGGTTTGAAAAGACATTTCACCAAAGAAGATATACAAAAGAAACACATGAAAAGATGCACATCATGGGTCATTAGGGAAATTCTAATGAAAACCGTAATGAGATATCACTCTGTATACACTAAAGTAGCTACAATAAAAAAAGATAATTGTAACAATAAATGTTGGCAAGGATATAGAGACTCAGAAACCTGCATACGAAGGTGATCCTTCCACCTCAGCCTTCCAACTACAGGTGCGCGCTACCACGCCCGGCTCATTTTGATTTATTGTGGAGATGAGGTCTCGCCAAGTTGCCCGGGCAGGTCTCGAACTCTCGGGCTCAGGCAATCCACGCACCTCGGCCTCCCAAAGACTGGGATTACAGGCTGAGCCACCGAGCCCGGCTCCACTTCTCAAAATAGTTTTTGAACTTGTCAATTTTGACGCCTTTTAGTGTTTCTGCTGTTTTTGGTTTTACCTCTTCCACATCAGCAAAACATTTTCCCTTAAGGACTTTTTCCATTTGGGAAAACAAAAAAAAAGTGGCTCGGGGCACTATTGGGTGAATAGGGAGGGTGGGGCATGGGGGGTCATGCTGTTTTGGTCAAAAACTGCTGAACACTCAGTGCGGTGTGGGCAGGTGCGTTCGTAAATTGCTCATCATGAAATGGACAGATGTGTTGAAAGAATCTCCAAAAAAATGTCACTGAAGCCCAACGCAGCCTCTCACAACAACGCTAGCTGGTACACTGATGCTGGTGGTTTCCTAGAATACTTACCTAGCGGGGGAGGCCTGTACTACAAGGGACTCACCTCCAAAAGGTAAGTAAAATGGTATAGCCACTTTGGAGAAGTTAGGCGGTTTCTTAGAAAGTTGATCATAAATTTACCAAATGGCCCAGCAATGCTAGTCCTAGATCTCTACCCAAAAGAAATGTGACAAACGTTTACACAAACACTGGCACTTCAATATTCATAACAGCATTATTCATACTAGCTAAATAGTGGAGACAATCTGGTGAATAGGTAAACAAAATGTGGCATTTTGGCAATAAAAAGAAACAAAATACTGATAAACATTACCACGTGGAAGAAACTCAAAAACATGCTAAGAGAAAGAAGTGAGACACAAAAGACCAAATATATCTGTATAATGTATTTATGTGAAATGTTCAGAAAAGGGAAATCTGTAGATTAGCAATTGTCTGAGGGTGGGAACTGCAATGGCTACTAATAGTATATTAGCACAAGGGATCTTAGCTGGGATAGTATAAATGTTCGGGAACTTGATTATGGCAATGGCTGCACAACTAGGTACATTTGATAAGTCATTGAATTGTACAATTTAAATATGAAACGTAAATTATACCTCAAGAAAATTTCTTTTGCAGAGTAGTTTTGGCTATCCTAGGTCCTTTACATTTTCATATGAATTGTAAACTAAGTTTGTCCGATTCTACAAAAGAAAAGGCTACTGCAATCTTTTATTGGGATTGTTTTAAATCTATAAATCATTTGGGGAGAATTAAAACCTTAACAAAATTGATTTTTCCTGACTCATAAAGTATACCTCTTCATTTCTTTAATTATTCTTCAATTTCTCTTGGCAATATTTTATAGTTTTCAGTGTACAGGACTTTCATATATTTTGACAAATTTGTTCCTAAATATTGCATATTTCTGATGCTGTTTTACTTGGTGCTGTTCTAGTTCCACTTTACTATGTGGTTTGTGTTTTTAATTTTGTTTGTTTGTTTGTTTGTTTGTTTTAGAGACAGGGTCTCACTCCTGTCACCCAGGCTGGAGTGCAGTGGTGCGGTCATAACTCACTGCAGCCTCAAAAACTCCTGGGCACAAGCAATCCTTCCCACCTCAGCCTCCCAAAGCGCTGGGATTACAGGTGTGAGCCACCATACCTGGCCCCAATTTTTTATTGTTAATTGCTAGTCTATGGAAAATAAATTGATGTTTGTATGTTCATCTTGTGCAACCATTCAAGGGAACGCCCCACACAAAACTGCTGTCATTTCTGACACCAACTGAAAGCTTGAGGATTTCCAAGACCACCTTCTGTTTCAATAATGACTAGAAGGACTCACAGAACTCACTTAAAGCTGTTCTACCCATGGTTGCATTTTATCACAGCTAAATAATACAGATAAAAATCAGCCAATGGTGAAGCACAGAGGGCAGAGCCCAGGAACAAATGCAGAGTCTCCGGTTGTTCTCTCCCCCATAGAATCAAGAGAGCAATACTGTCCTAGCATTGATGCGAGAAAATAGCATGGAGTATTGCCAACCAGGGAAGCTAACCCAAGCCTTGGTGTTCAGAATTTTCATTGGGACGCTGTCATGCTCAGACCCAGACACATCATAGTAAAATGCTGAAAGGCAAATACAAACAGAACATCTAAAAGCAACAAGAAAAAAAATGACTCACATGTAGCTGAGAACCCCAATAACACTCATCAGAAACAATGAAGGCCAGAAAGCAGTGGGATCACAAATTCAAAATACTGTAAGACAGAAACCGTCATACAAGACTCTTTTTAAACATTTATTTTTATTATTATTTTAAATTTTTTTTATTTTAAAGATGTGAGGTACAAGTCAGGGCAAGACTTTTATGTCCAGCAAAACTATCTTTTAAAAATGAAGGGAAAGCCAGCCTCGGTGGCTCAGCCTGTAATCCTGCGCCTTGGGAGACTGAGGTGAGTGGATTGCCTGAGTCTGTGGGTTCGAGACCCGCCTGGGCAACTTGGCGAGACCTCATCTCTACAATAAATCAAAAATTAGCCAGGCGTGGTAGCGCATGCCTGTAGTTCCGGCTACTTGGAAGGCTGAGGCAGAAGGATCACCGGAGCCCAGCAGGTGGAGGCTGTGGTGGCTGGGAGCGTGCCACTGCACTCCAGTCTGGATGACAGAGTGAGACTCCAACTCAAAAAATAAAAATAAAAATAAAAATAAAAATGAAGGGAAATCCAGGTACAGTGGTCCATCCCTCAGGAAACTAAGGAGGGAGATTGCTTGAGCCCAGGAGTTTGAGGCTGTAGTGCACTATGATTATGCCTGTAAATAGCCATTGCATTCTAGCCTGGGCAACATAGCAAGACTCTGTATCTTTAAAAAAATTTTTTTTAATTTAAAAATCAATGTTACTGGCTGGGCGCTGTGGCTCAAGGCCTGTAATCCCAGCACTTTGGGAGGCCAAGGCGAGAGGATGACCTGAGTCCAGGGGTTCGAGACCAGCCTGGGTAATTTGGTGAGACCTTGTCTCTGCCATAAATCAAAAAATGACCCGGGTGTGGTATCACACACCTGTGGTTCCAGCTACTTGGAAGGCTGAGGCAGAAGGATAGCCTGAGCCCAGTAGGTCGAGGCTGTGGTGGCCATGAGTGTGCTGCGGTACTCCAGCCTGGGTGACAGAGTGAGACTGTGACTCTAAAAAAAAAAACGGTGTTACTTTGGCATTAGGAAAAAAGGGGAGGGGGAATGAACACATCTCCAGATAAATATTCAGCTTTCTGAATTTACCAAATTTAGCACATTCCCAGTAAGAGTTTATTTGAGTAGTTCTTCAGTCATATCTTCTTCCTTTCCTCTGTGACTCTGATGACATTAAATATTTTGTTATAGTTCCAAGAGTCCCTGAGGAGCCATACATTTAAAAAATTTTATTTTCTCTCTGTTGCTCAGATTGGGTAGTTTCTCTTCTACTAATCCACTGTTTCCAACATCTATCCCTTCATGAAGCTCATTTTTGAGTCTCTTATTTTGGTTCTTGTATTTTCTCAGTTCTAAATTTTCATTTGGTTTTTATGTATAGCTTCTATATCTTTGCTGAGAATATTTTGTCATTCAAGAGTGTTAAGAATTGCTCATTGAAACATTTTTATTATGTCTGCTTCAAAATGTGTGTCAGATAATTCTACCATCTCTGTCATCTTGGTGTTCACATGTATTGTCTTTTTTCATTCAATTTCATATTTTCCTGGTATTTTGGGGGGAGGGTATAACAAGTGATTTTCAGCTGAAAGGTAAACATTTTACATATTGTGTTGCGAGGCTGGTCCGAGTGCAATGGTGTTTACATATTGTGTTGCGAGACTCTGGTTCTTATTTAAGCTTTGTCTTTCAGTTGGCTTTTTTTCCTTTGGACACTGTTCCAGCAGGAGGGGAGGAGGGTGCAGGCCTGCTAATGCCAGATATGGGGAGAAGTCCAGGAATCCCACTTAACCTCTGTTGATAACAGAGAGGGTAGTTTCCTTGCCTATCTGCTCTGGTGAATGGGGTTAGGAGTTCCACGTGCCAGTAAATCTCCACTGATATGCCCTTGCTGGGAAGAGTAGCAGTGCATGACCTCTAATGACACCAATCTGGGGGGAAAGGGAGAGGTGCCTTAATACTGCCATGTATGAGCTTAAGTCCAAGCTGCCCACGTGGTTTCCACTGTCACCACATGGTGGGGGGCTTGTTACTACCCATTGGGGACAAAATCCCACCTCCCTAGTCAGTATTTTCTTACACCACCCTGGAAGAGGTTTGGCATGACTTTACTGAGGGTGAAAAATATAACCTCCCTACCTGGCATTCGTTGGTATGTGTGAGGGTTGGGTCACATTTTTCTTTTTCTTTTTTTTCTGGTCAAGAAGTTTTGTTTGTTTGTTTTGGGTTTTTTTGAGTTGTAGTCTCACTCCATTGCCCAGGCTGGAGTGCAGTGGCACACTCATGGACACCCCAGTGTCGACCTGCTGGGCTCCGGCAATCCTTCCACCTCAGCCATCCAAGTAGCCAGAACTACAGGCGCACACCACCACACCTGGCTAGGTCAAGAAGTACTGTAACACATTTTGTGTCTATACTGTGTGGTTGCAGTAAAGCAACTATTTTATAAAAATGTAGTGTCCTAGTCGGACTTGGTGGCTCAGCCTGTAATCCCAGTGCTTTGGGAGGCTGAGGTGAGTGAATTGTCTGAGCCCGCGGGTTCGAGACCCA
>NW_007238078.1:43713-44211 GCF_000164805.1 Carlito syrichta | reverse complement strand
CCTGGGCGACAGAGTGAGACTCCAACTCAAAAAAAAAAAAAAAAAAAGTTTGATCCTAACAGGTCTTGTTTTTATAATTTTTTAGGTATATCTGGAGCAATGCTCAAACTTAGGCTGATTATTCCTCTCTACTGAGGCAATAGCTTCCTGAGTTCTCTACTCCTTGCCCTGTTTTTTCAGTCTGGCTAGTAAGAACAAACACTATTACTAGTCCTGTGCAAGCATCAGGTACCAATGTGATGGTATTAAGAGGTGGAGCCTTTGGGAGGTCATTAGGTCATGAGGGCAAAGCCCTCAAGAATGGGATCAAGCAGGGTGCAGTGGGTTACACCGCAATCCCAACATTTTGGGAGGCTGAGGTGAGAGGACTACCTGAGTCTAGGAGTTCAAGACCAGTCGGAGCAACATGGCGAGATCTCATTTCTACAATAAATCAAAAAATTAGCTGGGCATGGTGGTGCATGCCCATAGTCTCAGTTACTTTTTTTTTTTTTTTTT
>NW_007238078.1:42891-43693 GCF_000164805.1 Carlito syrichta | reverse complement strand
CCAGTCTGGGTGACAGAGTGAGACTCCAACTCAAAAAAAAAAAAAAACACCAAAAAAATGTTGTGTCTTGCTAGACTGCCCCTTTCCTGGTCCTTTGATTAGAGTCAACAGGTTTTTGTTGGGGCTTTTTTTTTTTGTCTAGACCCACTGGTATTTATAAGTGGTCACTTTCTCTAGCATGTAATTTGGGAAATATGAGGCAAAAAAGCCCAGGGAATTCACCACTGTGTTCCTTTTTGGAGTCTTGGGGCTCCTAGCCAGTCTACCTTCTTCACTCCACTTTTCAGAGTCTTATGCTTGTTTTATAAACATCATTCTAGGGTTTTTAGTTGTACTTAGTGGGGGGAATAGGGTAGTTGCATCTACTCCACTTTTACAGAAGTAAAAGTCCCATAAAGTTGATGTTGGTCTTTTTTATATTGTTCATGTCTCTACTAACTTTGCTAGCAAGTGGAATGCAGTTATAATAGCTTTTAATATCCTTGTCTGCTAATTCTAACATCTGTGGCAGTTCTGAGTCGTTTTATTGATTACTCTCAATTTTGTTCTGTTTCTCTACTTCTTTGCATGCCTAGTAACATTTGATTGAATGCTAGACATTGTGATTTTTACCTTGTTGGGTACTGGATATTTATGCATGCCTATAAATTATCTTGAATTATTTTCTGGAACACAGTAAAGTTGCTTAAAAATAGTTTGATCCTAGCCAGGCGTGGTGGTACATGCCTGTAGTTCTAGCTACTTGGAAGGTTGAGGCGGAAGGGTCATCTAAACCCAGCAGGTCAAGGCTGCAGTGGCCGGG
>NW_007238078.1:41660-42871 GCF_000164805.1 Carlito syrichta | reverse complement strand
GTAGCTGTAACTACAGGCGCGTGCTACCACGCCCGGCTGATTTTTTGATTTTATTGTAGAGATGAGGTCTCGCTGCCCAGGCGGGTCTCGAACCCACGGGCTCAGGCAATCCACTCACCTCAGCCTCCCAAAGGCGCGGGTTTACAGGCTGAGCCACCGAGCCGGCTTCAGTTACTTATTAATAGAAGGCTGAGGTGGAAGGAGTGCCTGAACCCAGCAGGTGGAAGCTGCGGTAGCCATGATTGTGCCACTGCTCTCTAGCCTGAGCGACAGAGCGAGACTCCAACTCAAAAAAATAAATAAAAAATAAAGTCTTAGAGAACTGCCTTGCCCTTCTATCATGTGAGAATGCAGTGAGAAAGGCCATCTATGAACCAGGAAATGGGCCCTCACCAGACAACAATTTTCAGCCTCCAGAACTATGAGAAATTTCTGCTGTTTATAAGCCATCCAGTATATGGTGTTTTGTTATAGCAGCCTGAACAGACTAAGAGAGTATTACAGGGGAGTATTTATAAAAAGAGAGTTTTTCAGCAGGAATTGTAAATGAGAAATATGCCAGGCCGGTTCATGCCTATAAACCCAGCATTTTAGGAGGCTGAGGTGGAAGAATTGTTTGAGCCCAGGATTTCAAGACCAGCCTAGGCAATATAGAGAGACCTTGTCTCTACAAAAAAATCAGGCCAGGTGTGGTGGCATGCGCCTATAGTCCTAGCTACTCAGGAGGCTGAGGCAGGAGGATCATCTTAGCCCAAGAGATTGAGGCTGCAGTGAGCTGTGATCATGCTACTGCACTCTAGCCTGAGAGACAGAATAAGACCCCAACTAGAAAGGAAAAAAAAAAAAAAAAAAAAAAAAAGAAATATGCTAATGGGTTTTTATGAACAGGATTTTTCATTGTAAGTCACCTATGGGTGATATGACAATGGTGTTTACTTCTAAAGGGAGAGATTTGTCAAGAGGGGTCATGAATAGAGTGTTTTGATGGATATTTTTGATGGGGTGATTTTACTCCCCCAACAGTTTCGTGAATAGAATATTTGCCAAAGGGGAGGTATTTATACAAAGGGAGATTTGCCAGTGGGAGTCATCAGTGGGGATAGGTCAATGGGATATTCATGAAAAAGGAGATAGTTCAAAAGTGGTTGCAAAAAGCCGGGCTCGGTGGCTCAGCCTGTAATCCCGCGCTTTGGGAGGCTGAGGTGAGTGAA
>NW_007238078.1:37463-40873 GCF_000164805.1 Carlito syrichta | reverse complement strand
CGCATTGTTCTAAACCACTATATTTGTAGCAATTTACAACTAATGCATAACGTCATAATCCACTTTGAACTCAAATAACCCTCATCTTACAAAAAAGCTTTGCTTTGTCAATTGTTGTTTTCTTTCTGTTATTGATAACAGAAAATATAGCAGCATACTTTATTAATGTGTACACCTTTATCCAATTCAAAACTTTAATGTAGAATATTATTCTCCATGAGTGAATCCTTAAACACAAATTAATTGGATTCAACATTGTTCAAGATGTCAAGATTATTTTATTTACTTAAAAAGTAAAGAGTATATCTCAAAATAAAAATAAATAAATAAATTTTTTTTTAAATTTATTTTAAAGATTTGAGGTCCAATTCAGAGTTGGGTATGCAAATATTCCCTATGACCTCATCAACAAGGGTACCTGCACAATAATATTTGTATACCTAACTCTTAACTGTACCCCACAATTTAAATATATATATATAGCCGGGCTCGGTGGTTCAGCCTGTAATCCCGCGATTTGGGAGGCTGAGGTGAGTGGATTGCCTGAGCCCACGGGTTCGAGACCCGCCTGGGCAACTTGGTGAGACCTCATCTCTACAATAAATCAAAATTGAGCCCGGCGTGGTAGCGCACGCCTGTAGTTCCAGCTACTTGGAAGGCTGAGGCGGAAGGAGCGCCGGAGCCCAGCAGGTCGAGGCTGCGGTGGCCGGGAGCGGCCACTGCACTCCAGTCTGGGCGACAGAGTGAGACTCCAACTCAAAAAATAAATAAATAAATATATAATTAAAATTTTTAAATTTTTTAAAAATAAAAAAATAAATTGTTCACTCTGCAGATACCCTTGTTGATGAGGTGTGCCCCCCTCCCCTGGCAGTTTCCCTCAACTGCCAATCCCACCCCCCCAGTAGGCAGAATTCTAAGAATGACCTCCAATATCCCTCACTCTTGTGTGTAGGCAGAACCTGAGGATATGACAAGACATCACTCTGTGGTTTATTCCAGAGTGATATCTGCAGTTATATTTCATTAGATAGTAAAAGAGATCTTACAGATATAATTAAGGTTGACCTTAAAATCAGTTTATCTTAAAATAGGGAGATTACTCTGGTGAGCCTAATCTGAGCACATGAGCCCTTCACATAAAGTAGAATTTTCCCTTGCTGGAGACAGAAGAAATCAGATATATTGGAAGCATGAGAAGCATTTGACGCATCCTAGCTGGCTCTGAAGATGAAGAGGTCCAGATGGGGTTATCATAAGCCACAACGCAGTTGGCCTCTCGGAGGAGAAAACAGCCACTGGCTGACTGTCAGCAAGGAAATGGGGACCTCAGTCCCACACTTGCAAGGAGCTGAAGTCAGCCAATAACTAGAATAAGGTTAAAGGTGGGTTCTTCCTGAGAACCTTCAGATAAGAGTTCAGAACAGCCAACATTTCGACTTTGACCTTGTGAGACCATTAGGGAGAGAAGCCAACCAAGCCCGCCTGGACTTCTGACCTACAGAACCATGAGATAATAAATGAGTGTTGTTTGAAGCTGCTATGTCTGTGGTAATTTGTTATCCATCAGTAGAAAACTAACACAGTAGTATTGCCAGTTGGGTATTTGTGAAAGAGGGCATTTGTTACACTAAAGAGAGGGAACTTTTCAACAGAATTGTTCACCCAGAGCTTAGGGATTTACTATTTAGTCTTGGTAACAGTAGAGAGTTTTAAACATGGGGATTTGTCCAGTGAGGACCGCATGTGGAGAACTGTTAGGATTTAATTGTGTCACCCAAAAGATGCCTTGAAGTCCTAACCCCCAGTACTTTAGAATGTGACCTTACTTGGAAATAGAACATGATCTCTGGAGGGATGATTGACCTCAGAAGTCTTTGAAATGTTAGCATTTGTCAGTAGGATAATTTGCACTAGAAATTAGTGTATAAGCATAATAAGAATGAAAGCATTACAAATAAGCATATTATATTTGTGACATCTTTGGGATAGACTGTGTCAGAACCACTGAGTTAAAGTTGCCAGGGTGAATAAAATTATTGTTACTATTATACATTATTTCTAATATTGTAAATTATTATCTCTAATATTAAACATTATTTGCAATCTTGTAAATTACCATTATTGATAAGATTTATCACTGCTAAGTTATAACTTGAATTATATTTGCCATTATTCTACTAATAATAACTAATACTTACAAAGAGCTGGCTATGTGGCTAGCATTATTTATTTTTTTCCAGACTTGAAAAATAACCAGCCGGGCTCGGTGGCTCAGCCTGTAAACCAGAGCTTGGGGTGGCTGAGGTAAGTGGATTGTCTGAGCCTGCGTGTTCGAGACCCGCCTGGGCAACTTGGTGAGACCTCATCTCTACAATAAAATAAAATAAAATAATTAGCCGGGCGTGGTAGCACGCACCTGTAGTTCCACCTACTTGGAAGGCTGAGGCGGAAGGATCGCCGGAGCCCAGCAGGTTGAGGCTGCGGTGGCCGGGAGCGGCCACTGTACTCCAGTCAGGGCAACAGAGTGAGACTCCAACTCAAAAAAACAAAAAGAAAAATAACCTTTATTTTTTAAAGGTTAATATGTGCATTATAGGAAACAAAAACCCAAGAAGCAAAGAACAAAGTCATCCATAATTGCAAGCAGATTACACTTTGACATGCCCGTCTAACATCCAATTTTATGGGACTGAGACTGTACAGTATGTATCATGCTTTTTCACACATAAGGAATATTTACCAATTCAAAATCCCAAAGCTATATGAGTATTTTGATAACTAAGAATGCACTGCACCAACTCAACCTGTCAGACAAAAATGTAATCCCGCCTTTCTGGGGACAAAAAATTTAACGGAAGACAAAAAATGGTAAAGGACTCTAGGTAAAAGTATCAACAGAGTTCTGATTAACATACTGCATTCCCTTAATGCTCAATTCAAGATGAAACATGGCTGGGCCCAGTGGCACACACCTGTAATCCCAGCACTTTGGGAGGCCAAGGCCGGAGGATTGTTTGAGCCCAAGAGTGTGAAACCAGCCTGTGCAACAGAGCAAGACCTCGGCTCTGCAAAAAAATTAAAAGATTAGCTGGGTGTAGTGGTGCATGCCTGTAGTCCCAGCTACCCAGGAGGTTGAGGCAAAAGGATCACCTGAGTTCAGGAGGTCGACTGCGGTGAGCCATGATCATGCCACTGCACTCCAACCTGGGTAAGAGAATGAGACCCTGACTCATAAAATAAAATGAAATGAAATGAAACATAAAGCAAAGAGCACACTAAATATGTCTCTAAGATAATTCATGCCAGGCTTGGTGGCTCAGCCTGTAATCCCAGCACTTTGGGAGGCTGAGGTGAGTGGATTGCCTGAGCCCGCGGGTTCAAGACTCACCTGGGCAACTTGGCGAGAC
>NW_007238078.1:35391-37384 GCF_000164805.1 Carlito syrichta | reverse complement strand
CAGGCCGGGCGTGGTAGCACGCACCTGTAGTTCCAGCTACTTGGAAGGCTGAGGCGGAAGGATCGCCGGAGCCCAGCAGGTTGAGGCTGCGGTGGCCGGGAGCGGCCACTGCACTCCAGTCTGGGTGACAGAGTGAGACTCCAACTCAAAAATAAAAAATAAAAAATAATTAAAATGCATATATAGATCTATGATTATAAGCTAAAATTGTCTTCAAGATAAGGAGATACGAGCAAAGAGCCCTTTCCTTCATTCTTCCTGTATCCCTCTTCCACCATTCAGTGACTAAACCCAGCTCCAAGAGGTGGATTAACAAAGGTCACTCCCGGAAGACAGTCCTTCCTGAAAACTAACTAAAGGACGTTTATACAGGGATTATTTTACTGCCTCTACTTGCAACATACTTTGAGCATTAGGACTTGTTTATCTTTTAATACACAGCAATATTAACTAAAATGCACTTATGAACAATGGTTAGACCATCTGAATTAATCTCACTTCTCTCTGTGTACTCCCTCCTCCCCCACCACCCAGTAAACAGTCAGCATTTTATTCTTTTTGAGTCAGAGTCTGACTCTGTAGTCTAGGGTGGAGTGCAGTGGCACATTCACGGCCACTGCAGCCTCAACCTGCTGGGCTCAGGTGATCCTTCCACCTCAGTCTTCCAAATAGCTGGAACTACAGGCCCGCACTACCACAACTGGCTAATTTTTTTTTTAATTGTACAGATGAGGTCTCGCCAATTTGCCCAGGTGGGTCTCGAACCCGCGGGCTCAGGCAAGCCATTCACCTCGGCCTCCCAAAGCGCGGGATTACAGGCTGAGCCACTGAGCCCGGCTTTAGCCCTCTACTTTTAACATATGTTGTGCACTTGTAAACATCTAGAAAGACTAGATGTTTCACATAGGACTTAAGTTTTCTACTATATGCACAGTTGCATTGAATAAATGGCACACATACATACAAAGGTTATAATTTTAAAGTGTCCTCTAAATAGGAACATTCCAGCCTAGAGTACTTCCCTCCTCGACCAACCAAGTCAACAGGTGTAAGCATTTGTAATGCTTAGAGTGTCTTTAACAATTTCACTTCCATAAGTGTTTTTACGAACAGCTTTCCTGGAATTGGCAGTAGCAGGTCACTGCCAGTGGAGGGGGGGGGGTGGAGGGTACATAACACTGATAAGCGTACCTGATCCCAAACCAGGCAAAGTGAGGACCAATGGGAGGCCCAAACTTCACCTGTACAATGACCACTTATAGACCTAACCCTAAATTGTACCCCACATCTTTAAAATAATAATAATAATAAATAGAACAGCCTTTTCTATGAATTTTAACACAAAGTGTAGTCATTGATTACCAAGTGAAAGGGAAGTACTAAAGAGAATTGCCTTCTTGGGAACTCCATGTAGCTGGTGACTTTTATGATTAAGACAGCATCAATAAAAGTCTGATATTGTGAAAAGACACACAAGTGTGTGTGGGCCTGATTATCTCTAACCTCGAGCTACTCATGACACACATTTTACAGATGCAGAAACTGAGGCGTAGAGAGGTAATATCATTTCCCCAGGGACAACAGCTAGGATAAGGCAGGGGCAGGATTTTTTCCCCCAAACTTTAAGCAGGCACTAATTTAAAAAAAAAATTTTTTTTTTGAGTCGGAGTCTCACTCTATCGCCCAGGCTGCAGTGTAGTGGCACACTCATGGCCACCACAGCCTCAACCTGCTGGACTCAGATGATCCTTCCACCTCAGACGTCCAAGTAGCCGAAACTATAAATTTTTTTCTTACAAATAATATTATAAGAACTCAAAGCCAGCTGGGCTCGGTTGTAATCCCGTGCCTTGGAAGGCTGAGGTGAGTGAATTGCCTGAGCCCGCGGGTTCGAGACCCGCCTGGGCAACTTGGTGAGACCTCATCTCTACGATAAATCAAAAAATTAGCCGGGCGTGGTAGCGCGTGCCTGTAATTCCAGCTACTTGGAAGG
>NW_007238078.1:26644-35371 GCF_000164805.1 Carlito syrichta | reverse complement strand
AAAAAGAACTCAAAGCCAGGTGCGGTGGCTCAGTCTGTAATCCCAGCACTTTGGGAGGCTGACTCGAGAGAATTGCCTGTGCCCAGTGGTTCAAGACCAGCCTGGGCAATTTGGTGAGACCTCATCTCTACAATAAATCACACACAAAAAAAACTAGCCATGTATGATGGCGCATGTCTGTGGTTCCAGCTACTTGGAAGGCTGAGGCAGAAGAATCACCTAAGCCCAGCGGGTCGAGGCTGCGGTGGTTGTGAGCGTGCCACTGTGCACTCCAGCCGGGGCAGCAAGAGTGAGACTCCAACTCAAAAAAAAAAAAAAAAGAACTCAAGTTCTTAAAATGTTGACCTAGTTTAAAACTTTAATATTTTTTCTTCTTAAACAACTTTATTAAGATGTAATTCACATACATACAATAAAATGTACCCACTTCACATGACAATTAAATTAGCTTTAGTACATTCACAGAGTTGTGCAACCATCACAATAGAATTTTAGAAGATTTTCACCAACCCCAAAAGAAACACCGTATCTTCTATCAGTCACTCTCCATTTCTACCACTCCCCACCCTAGTCCTAGACAATCACAAATCTACTTTTTTCTCCACAGTTTTGTCTATTCTGGACATTTCATATAAATGGAATCATACAATATGTGGTCTTTTCCGACTGGCTTCTTTTATTTAACATGTTTTCAAAGTTCACCCACATTGCAGCATGTATCAGAACATTATTCCTTTTTATTTCGGATTAATATTTCATTTTAGAGTTATACCACATTTTGATGATCCATTTATCAGTTGATGGACACCTGGGTCGTTTCCACTTTTTGGGAACTATGAATAGTACTGCTGTGAGCATCTGTGTAGAGGCTTTTGTGTGGACATACGTTGTCATTTCCCCAGGAGTGAAACTGTTGGCTCACATGGTACCTCTATGTTTAACATTCTGAAAAATTACCAAGCTCTTTGTTCCAAAACAGCTGTACCAGTTTATATCCCACCAGCAATATAGAGGGCTCCAATTTGTCAGGGTCCTCTCTGACACTTGTTATCTGGCTTATGGGTTCTAGCCATTCTAGTGGGTGTGAGGTGGTATGTCACTGTGGTTTTGATTTCCATTTCCCTGATGGCTAGTGATGCTGAGCGGCTTTTCACATAATTATAGTGCACTTGCATATCTTATTTGGAGAAATGTCTATTCAAGCCCTTTGCCCATTTCTTTTTTTTTGAGTTGGAGTCTCACTCTGTCACCCAGACTGGAGTGCAGTGGCCGCTCCCGGCCACCACAACCTCGACCTGCCAGGCTCCGGCGATCCTTCCGCCTCAGCCTTCCGAGGAGCTGGAACTACAGGCGCGCGCTACCACGCCCGGCTAATTTTTTGATTTATTGTAGAGATGAGGTCTCGCTGCCCAGGCGGGTGTCGAACCCGTGGGCTCAGGCAATTCACTCACCTCAGCCTCCCAAAGGCGCGGGATTACAGGCTGAGCCACCGGGCCTGGCTTGCCCATTTCTTAGTTGGGCTATTTATTTTTTGATCAAAGTGTAAGCGTTCTTTGTGCTTTTGATGTCCAAGCTAAGAAACCATTAAGGGGCAGGATTTGAGTGCACATCTGGCACCAGTATTCATGTCCTTAATCATTATACTACATTGCTTGTCCAGAAGTGAAATCAGTAATGTTGCATGTTATTATTATGAGTTTCTTGTTTTGACCTGAAAAATAGTCATGGGGCAAAAACACTCCATAATTATCCTCCAACCTAGCATAGATCTCTAAGGGATTCTGGGTAGAGACTGTGATGCCCAGTTTTTAGGGAGAAAGACTGAGGCTCGGGTGAGGGAGACGCTTGCTCTTGGCCATCACAATCTCTTCCAAACAGAGATTTGCATACAGACACCCCAA
The DNA here is from genome assembly GCF_000164805.1 of Carlito syrichta. NCBI lineage: Eukaryota > Metazoa > Chordata > Mammalia > Primates > Tarsiidae > Carlito > Carlito syrichta. The sequence goes on along the minus strand of NW_007238078.1, from coordinate 33,470 downwards.
ATGCTGGGTGGGAGGTGTTCACTTTAATGGATTTTCTAGAAGGGTGATGGAAGCAAGTATAGTGACTCCAGGTGTACAGATATTCTGCCAGGAGGCCACCCAGGGCTCTGAAGCAGGCAGCCTCTCACGGCAGCTAGGGGACTCTACCTGGAAGGAAGGTGCTCCCTCTGCAGCCTGCCATTCCCACTTGCTGCTTAATGCCTCCAGTCGCATCCAGGGGATACAACCCTTGAGGTTGAGAAACAGTTGGAGAGACCAAACACCAGCAGGAGGAAGTCTGAACAACCTATCCCAGGTATTACAGAGCCGCTAGAAACAGCCAGAACAGGCAATATCCCAGGGTTGAGGAAACATCTCAGGACTAGAAAACAGCCACAGGGAACAGTCTTGCAGTGATGTGAATAGTCAGAGTAACTATCAAACAGCCAGAGGGGCCAGAGAACAGTCCCTGTAGTTAGAGGACAGGCAGAGACTCTAGAATAGCGAATAGAAGAGGAAACCTTCCCCAAATGTCATGCAACAGTAAAAAATGCCTCAGAGAGAGCCGAGAGGAGAGATCAAGTTCCAGGGCTGAGGGGACAGCCAGAGAAACAAGAAAACTGCTAGGGGCACAGGAGGAAAGAGTCTGGATTTGAGGAACAAAGGGAATGTCAAACATCTGGAGAGACCACAAACTGTTCTTGTATTTGGAGACAGTCAGAGGAAAAGGGGACAAGATTCCACAACCAAAAAGACACCAAGAAACAGTCTGTGAAGCTCAGTGAACAGTCAGAAAAATAATAAAACTGCCTGAAGGACTGGGGAACTACTGGAGTTGAAGGAATTCTTGCAGAGATTGAAAGAATAACCAACAGGCCAGAGTTCAAGAATCAGGGAGCAATGACTAATCCTAGGGTCTTCAGAAACTGTCCAGTGTCATCACAGAGATCAAAGCCACTAAACTGATGACATGAGAAGTCAACAGACACTGTGTTGAGAGCTAACATAGCCTCAGCACACATGGCTGTGAGAACTCATGGGAGTCAAAGACACCATACTGGTGGCTAATACGGGATCATCCGAAGCCACGATGAGCTTTCACGGAGGGTAGGCTCTAGGGGACCGCAGGCATTGTGCTGGGGCTCATGAGGTCAATACACTGTACTGGGGGCAATGAAGCATCAGCACAACGGGGACAGTGTCAGAGAATGAGCTGATACCATGACGGAGACAAAACCACTTTCATGGTGGCTAATCAGCAGAGAGTGATTAGGAGTTACATGGGGTGAACACACACTAGGCTAATTTTGGGGGAAGATCAGACACCATACCTGTGACCGAGATCAGCAGACGCAGTGATGACACTAATAGAGGGTGGGCAGATATTGTGATTGAGAAACCTGCAGCAAAGACTCCATAACAGTGGCTTTTGGTCAGCAGTCAGTGTTGGGGCTAACAGAGTTAGCACACACAGTGAGCGCTCCAGTGCAGGGCAGTGGTGCATCGTACTGGGGGTCGCTGCATTAGACACTGGATTCGTGGCTAATGAGGGACCAACAGGCACAGGGATGGGGGTCAGTGTAGGGTCGGCAAACACCATGATTGGGTCTTATGAGGGCCAAAAACACTGTACTCATGGTTAACAGGTGAACAGCAAGCTGAAGTTAATATGTAATCAGCAGATACCGTGCTGGGAACTCGTCAAGGTTAAAGTCTCTGCTCTTGTGACTAATTGGGGCTCAGCAGACAGAGTGACAGTAGCTAAGATAGGGTCAGCAAACACGTTGCTGGGGCCTCATGAGTGTTGAAGAAACTGTATTGTTGGCTAATGGAGGATCAACAGATACTACAACCAGGGCTAATGTGGGGTCAGCAGACTCAACTGAGGCCCCAGTGGACCAACAACACAATACTAGTGGTTAATGGGGGAATTCAGCAGACACAGTGATTGAACAAAGACACAGAGACGGGCCCAAAAGGGAAGCATGCTCTGTGCTGGTGGCAAATAAACCAGAAGACATTAATGTATGGTCAGCAGACACACTGATGGGATTTCATGTAAGTCAGAAGACACAGTCATGGGGATAATTTAGGAAAAGCAGAAACTGCTGGGTCCTCAGTGTTAAAAAACTGGTAGCCGGGCACGATGGCTCACACCTGTAATCCCAGCACTTTGGGAGTCAGAGGCGAGAGGATTGCCTGAACCCAGCGGTTTGAGATCAGCCTGGGCAACTTGGCAAGCCCTAATCTCTACAATAAATTAAAAAATTAAGCCAGGCTCGGTGACAGCCTGTAATCGCACGCTTTGGGAGCCCGTGGGTTCAAAACCCGCCTGGGCAACTTGGCGAGACCTCATCTCTACAATAAAAAATTTAAAAATTAGTCGGGCGTGGTAGCACGTGCCTGTAGTTCCAGCTACTCGGAAGGCTGAGGTGGAAGGATCGCCGGAGCCCAACAGGCGAGGCTGCGGTGGCTGGCAGCGGCCACTGCACTCCAGTCTGGGTGAGAGAGTGAGACTCCACCTCAAAAAAAAAATTAGCCAGGTGTGGTGGCACATGCCTGTGGTTCCAGCTGCTTGGAAGGCTGAGGTGGAAGGATCGCTTGAGCCCAACAGGTCAAGGCTGAGGTGTCTGTGAACGTGCCACTGCACTCCAGCCTGGGTGGCAGATTGAGACTGTGACTCAAAAAAAAAAAAAACTGGTAAATGAGGGATCAAAAGACAGAGTGACAAGGTCATGTGAGTTCTACAGACCCTGTGCTGGAGCACAGGAAGATCAAAGTCACCATACTGGTAGCTAATTGGGGGAACAGGCAGACTGCTGCAATTATGCTGTGTTTAACCCACTGTGCTGTGGGTTAATGGGAACAAAGACACTGTAGTAGTGGCTAATATTAATAAAAATCAGCAGACATAGGATGGGATCTAATACAGGGTATGCAGACACCATGATGAAAACTCATTGGGATAAAGATACTGTACCAGTAGCCAACTAGGAATCAGCAGGCAAAATGGTGAGGGTTAACATGGGGTCAAAAGACACTACAACAGGCTGAAAGGAAGATAAGACAAAGGGCTGTGAGCTAATGTGAGTCAGCTGTCACCATGATGAGTCTCAAGGAGGGAGAAAGACATGATACTGACTTCAAGGAGGATCATCAGACATTAATCTGGGTGGGGGAGACATGATGCTAGTAGGTCAGCAGACATCGTGCTCTGGCCCAAAGGGGTAACAAGAACTGCTGTGAACCAAGGTAGGGTTAGTAGACACTGGGCCATGCCATAGGTGTAAAAGTGACTATGGTGATGGCTACTGGAGCATTAGTAGATACTGTACTTAGGCTCTTGGGAGTCAAATCTACAGTGTTGTGTTGGAGTGAGGGAGCACCAAGATGGTGATGGTAGTTAACAGGGGTCAGCATACTCCAGAGTAGGGCTTCAGAAAGGTCATTTTCAGGGACAAGGTCATTTCTAAAGCCTTAGGAGGACTGAGTCGCCCACTGCCAGAGTCTTTCATTTGCTCTAGCAGTTGGGATTCCCAGTTTCCTCCCAGGCAGCCCAGGTATAACTTCTGGTGTGGGAACAGGAAACTTTCTATTACTTGTTTTCACTTTTTAATTCAGATGTAATTAAATGCATAAACCTTACGTTTATCCACTTAATGGCTATTGTATATACCCAATAACACATTCCAATCAAAGTATGGGATAGTTCCATCACCCCAGGAAGTTCCCTCCTACTCCTTGAGTTAATTCCCACCCCATAGGCAACCAGTGATCTGTTTCCTGTCACTACAGATTATCTTTATTTATGTTTGACATATTCCAGAATAAAAATTTTTAATGTAACATTTAATTTTTTAAAATGGTGAGCTGAAGATTGAAGGAATTGATGAGATGGTAGCTTGATATACTTAATTAATACTTAGTAAATGTGAGGGCGTGCTGTATAGAAAATATAGTGAGTGTAATATGTATACTCAAGTATATGCTGTATCTACAATACAGCTGATGATTAATCCAAATACCTTAGGTCATTATGACCATTATGACACATTCAGAGAAAACAAATCAAAAAGTACTAAAGACAAAGCATTCACTTTTACTTATCAAAAAGGTACAATAAAAAAAATTCTCAAAGTTGAAAGATTCACCATGCACATACTCCTACTAAAGAACCTTCTACAGGGTGTTTTTCAGGCAAAGTAGAAAATGATCCTGGATGGAATGCAGAAATGAATGCCGAGCAACCAAGGAGGTGAATATGTGGGTAAAATGAAATGAATATTATCTACATAAAAATGTTTTGTGGGGAGATGTGTATGTGTGAGGGAGACAGATATATTATACATAAATATACACAGAAGCCCCATAACATATCACTGTATTTTGAAATATATATGCATATACATGTAGAGCAACATTGCTATCAAAAAATTAATTTCCAAAGACAATTTCTCAGAGAAAACCATACAATACCATTGAAGGTTTAAAAAGATGAGTTAAAAAGTTAAAAGACAAACCACATTCATGGAGGCAAAGGCTTAAAACCCATTTCACACCTTTCAGATTGGCAAGAATTTAAAGGACTGATAATAGAGCCGGTGACTAGAAAAATGGAAACTTTCTCAAACCGCTCGTAAGAGTATAAATTAATACAATTTGGAGGGGAAAAAGTCAATACTTAAAAAAGTTAAACAGGGGTTCGAGATCAGACTGGGCAACATGGCGAGACTTTGTCTCTACATAAATTTTTTTTGTTGTTTTTTTTTTTAGTTGGAGTCTCACTCTGTCGCCCAGACTGGAGTGCAGTGGCCGCTCCCGGCCACCGCAGCCTCGACCTGCTGGGCTCCGGCGATCCTTCCGCCTCAGCCTTCCAAGTAGCCAGAATTACAGGCATGCGCTCCCACACCCGGCTGATTTTTTGATTTACTGTAGAGATGAGGTCTCACTGCCCAGGCGGGTCTCAAACCCGCGGGCTCAGGCAATCCACTCACCTCAGCCTCCCAAAGGCGCAGGATTACAGGCTGAGCCACCGAGCCCAGCTTACATAAATTTTTTTAAAAATCAGCTGGGCATGGTGGCGCACACCTGTAGTTCCAGCTACTTGGAAGACTGAAGCGGAAGGATCACCTGAACCCAGCAGGTCGAGGCTGCGGTGGCCATGTTCGTGCCACTGCACTCCAGCCTGGGCAACAGAGTGAGACTCTGACTCAAAAAAAAAAAAATTAAAATTAAATAAATAAAATAAATTTTAAAAACTTCTGTATCAATCAGAGACCAGTGAGAAGACAAAAACCATATCAGTTATTTTAAAACGGAGGCTTATTTTAAATAATTTTTAACTAGTTATGAAGTTGTTAACCACAGAACTGAAAAGATGAAAAGAGAACATTCAAGTTATCAGAGAGGTAGCAACTGCAGACAACATCCAGGCTAGGATAACAGAAAAGAGGTTGAAATTATTAACATTTAGAAGGATGAAGGAGGTCCCATGTGACTAGAACTCACATCTCTAAGGAGGTGGCATTAGGCAACTGATGCTAGTGTCCCAGAGGGGGTGGGGAACCACAGGGCTGATTCTGTGAATGCTGGAAAACTGGAAATGATTAAACTTCTGCTACAACAAGAAACCACTGCCACCCAAGTGAAGAAGCAATACTGGGTGAATGCCCTGATGAACAGGAAACTAAGAGGAAGGAAAAAAGGGAGGAAGTCCCTTCTTCCTTCTCCAGTCCCAAAGTTTTTATCTGGTGTCTCTTATCGGGAAGGCCCAACAGGGAGCAGCTGGCAAGGTAGAAATGTGGTTTGTAGTCACAAAGCACAGTCAAAAGAAGGATGAATTTGGAGCTGGGACATGAGGGCTTAATAACTGGCACACTGCCTAAACCCTATGATCCAAAAGTTCCATTTTTTAGGTTTAGACACTAAACACTGAAAATGTGCAAATGTCTTTCACTGGAGGAATGGAGAGATAAATACATAAATCGGACCTATATTTATCAATATGGATAGACCCTGAAAAGGTAGCATTACACGAAAAATACAAGCTGCAGAACTTTAAATACAGTGTGATTTCACTTATGTAAAAATTTTGTAAGATAATATAGTATTATGTATTACAGACCTCATACTATACAAAAAAGTCACAGGAGATTGAAATTCTAAATATTGAATGGACAACTTTGACTTTAGAGGAAAGGATAGAAGAATATCATCACCTTGAAACTGATAATACTAAAATACAAAACTTCAGCAGAGGAAAAGACAGAAATAACCAGCCACAGTCTGGAAGAAGATGATATTTGTAGCAAATTACTGAAAAAAAGGGTTTTTTATACTCTCATATATTAAAAACAAAACATTCAAACCAAGAAGTAAAAGATGAACAGCCCATTAGAAAACAATGAGCAAATCTCATAAGAAAATATATCTTTTTTTGTTTTTGAGTTGGAGTCTCACTCTGTCGCCTAGACTGGAGTGCAGTGGCTGCTCCCAGCCACCGCAGCCTCAACCTGCTGGGCTCCAGTGATCCTTCCACCTCAGCCTTCCAAGTAGCTGGAACTACGGACGCGCGCTATCATGCCCGGCTAATTTTTTTTTTTTTTTTTTATTGTAGAGATGCGGTCTTGCCAAGTTGCCCAGGCGGGTCACGAACACGAAGGATCAAGAATTACCCCCGCATCCGCCTCCCACAAGGCGGTATTGGACGGGAGTGGACACTGCTTTCCTACAGGGTGAGTGAATGAAACTCCAACTCAAAAATGAATAAGATTCACCACCAGCACCTCCGCATGCAACCCTGTCACACAGCACGAGGAGTCATGCTCAGTGATGGGAGAGGAAAGGC
>NW_007238078.1:17024-26624 GCF_000164805.1 Carlito syrichta | reverse complement strand
GCGGGCTCGAGACCCGCCTGGGCAACTTGGCGAGACCTCATCTCTATAATAAATCAAAAACTAGCCAGGCGTAGTAGCGCGCACCTGTTGTTCCAGCTACTTGGAAGGCAGAGGCGGAAGGATCGCCAGAGCCCAACAAGTGGAGGCTGCGGTGGCTGGGAGCGGCCACTGCACTCCAGTCTGGGCAACAGAGTGAGACTCCAACTCAAAAAAAAAAAATTTTTTTTAAAGAAAAAAAAGAAAACAATGAGCAAAGAATATGAGCAGTCAATGCACAGAAGAAAAAAACCAAATGGTCAATCAATAGGTAAGATATTCAACCTCATCAATAATTAGGGAAATTGAAATAAAAACAACGAGCTATCCCCTGAGGGAATCAGGACATATTTTGGCAGAAACATAGGTGCCAAATTGTTACAGGCAGGCTCTGTGTGCCCAGGTGATCAGATGCCCCAAGAAGTTTGATTCAATGCTGAGGCAAGTCTTCAGGGAGAGGCTTTCTCCATAGTGCAAGGCAAGGGCCGGCCTATGTGTGTTCTCTGATGTTCTGTGAGGTGTGCTTTCCGGCAGAAAGCTTTCCCGCATTCTTGACATTCAAAGGGTCTCTCACCTGTGTGAACTCGTTGATGTTCAATGAGGCGTACTTTCACATAGAAGGCATTGCCACATTCACTACATTCATAAGGTTTCTCTCCTGTGTGAGTTCTCTGGTGTTGACAGAGGGATTTCTTCATACTGAAGATTTTCCCACATTCACTACATTCATAGGGTTTCTCTCCTGAATGCATTCTCTGATGTTCAATGAGGCGTGCTTTCACATAGAAGGCATTGCCACACTCATTACATTCATAAGGTTTCTCTCCTGTGTGAATTCTCTGATGGATCCCAAGAGATGAGTGCACCCTGAAAGATTTCCCACATTCATTACACTGATAGGGCTTTTCACCTGTGTGAGTTCTCTGATGATTATTGAGAGTCATCTTCATTCGGAAGAATTTGCCACATTCAGCACACTCATAGGGTTTCTCACCTGTGTGAATTCTTTGATGTTGATTTAGGGATTTCTTTGCTCGGAAGTTTTTCCCACACTCCCCACATTCATAGGGTTTCTCCCCCGTGTGAGTTCTGTGGTGTTGCGTAAGGGATATCTTTACACGAAATGTTTTCCCACATTCACTACATTCATAGGGTTTCTCCCCCGTGTGAGTTCTCTGATGAATCGTGAGGGTTGCCTTCTCAGAAAAGGTTTTCCCACACTCAGTACATTCATAGGGTCTCTCTCCTGTGTGTGTTCGCCTATGTAGAATGAGTTGTGACTTCCTGCCAAAAGATTTTCCACATTCGTTACATTCAAAGGGCTTCTCTCCCGTGTGAGTTTTCTGATGAGCAATGAGGTATGATCTTGCACTGAAGGTTTTTGCACATTCACCACATTCATAGGGTTTCTCCCCTGTGTGTATTCTCAGATGTTCAACAAGGTTTGATTTCCTACAATAAGCTTTCCCACATTCATGACATTCAAAGTTTTTATCCCCTGTGTGTGTTCTTTTATGTCTAACAAAGTCAGTTTTCTCATGGAAGCCTTTCCCACATCCATTATATTCAATATTTAGACCCAAAGTTTGAATCTTCTGATGCTGAAGAAGGTTGTTATCATGTCTGAGGGCATTATCCCCAACAGAACTGCTGCCACACAGCAGTGAGAGCGATCCTTTAAAAATAAATCAGAATATGTCACTCTTTCACATAAAACCCCAAACCAGCCTCCCTTGTCACAGTATAAAATTAAACTCCTTACAAAGCCTTTACGAACCTAAATAACCTGGCCTCCTGCTAACTCTCTGATATCACCTCTTAACATTCTCACCCTGGCCTCTTTTCTAGTCTTAGGATGTATCACTCAGACTAGGCTTGGGACTTCCAGTTCTCTCTGCCCAGAATACGAAAAATCTACATGGCTCTGATTCTTTTACTTCACTGATGTTTGTGAACTAACGTTAATCTCACCAAAAAGCTATCCCTGACCACATTCCCTAAAAATGTACATCACTATCTTTCTTAACTTGCACTGATTTTATTTTCACCACCAAACATATTATGTATTTGGTTCTGGTCACTTTCTCTCACTATATTGCAAGCTCCAAGAGACCAAAGGAATGATTTTATTCACTGCTGGATCCCCACAATTAGAATGTGATCAGCATATAGTTGAAACTCATTTAAAGTGTGGTGAATGAGCCAGGCTCGGTGGCTCAGCCTGTAATCCCAGCGCTTTGGGAGGCTGAAGTGAGTGGATTGCCTGAGCCCACGGGTTCGAGACCCGCCTGGGCAACTTGATGAGACCTCATCTCTACAATCAATCAAAAACTAGACGGGCATGGCAGCGCACGCCTGTAGTTCCAGCTACTTGGAAGGCTGAGGTGGAAGGATCGCGGAGCCCAGCAGGTCTAGGCAGCGGTGACCGGGAGCGGCCACTGCACTTCAGTCTGGGCGACAGAGTGAGACTCCAACTCAAAAATAAATAAATAAATAAAATAAATCGACAAGTTCAAAATCTGTTTAAAAAAATAAAAAATAAAGTGTGGTGGATGACTAAATGAATGTATAAATGAACAAATACCTGACAAGAAAAGGCAATAGAGGGAAGAATAAATGTCTAAGCTGAGGCAGAGATAAATAAGAAATGGTAAATAATTTACAAAAATCAAGATAAAACAGGAGAGAGCATTAAAGTCCGAGTATGTGATATTAAGATGTACGATTTTAAGCCGGGTTTGGTGGCTCAGTCTGTAATCCCGCACCTCTGGGAGGCTGAGGTGAGTGGATTGCCTGAGCCCGCGGGTTCGAGACCCGCCTCGGCAACTTGGCGAAACCTCATCTCTACAATAAATCAAAAAATTAGCCGGGTGTGGTAGCGTGTGCCTGTAATTCCGGCTACTCGGAAGGCTGAGGCGGAAGGATTGCCGGAGCCCAGCAGGTGGAGGCTGCGGTGGCCAGAAACGGCCACTGCACTCCAGTCTGGGCAACAGAGTGAGACTCCCACTCAAAAAAAAAAAAAAAAAGATGTCCAATTTTGGTATCTGAAGGGTGTAGATCTTCTGCCCTTATTTTCTTTTTCTGTTTGTTTGTTTTTGTTTTTTTGAGTTGGAGTCTCGCTGCCCAGGCGGATCTCAAACCCATGGGCTCAGGCAATCCACTCACCTCAGCATCCCAAAGGCGTGGGATTACAGGCTGAGCCACCAAACCTGGCTTGCCCTTATTTTCAAAGAGGTAGGGGCTCTAAAAAGAGATTCCTGGAAAAGGCTGCACAAGGACCACCTATGACCCGAATTTCTAGGATCTTATTTCCCCTATTTTCCATATGTCTCGTTCTTGCTCACTCACCTGAGTAACCATGGCCTGAGGATTCCTCCTCTAATACCCACAGTTCTTCTCCTCGCTCCAACTTGAAGATCATCTCTGGTTTGGCCACGCAGAGGCCTGTTAATAGGAAATGGCACAGGACGTGGGCCAAGTTGTCTGAGCTTTAGGGGGCCTCTGATGGAGGAGGAAGGTGCATCTTCATGAGCTGCACAAGGAAGGGGGCCCATTTAAACCTTTTATTGGGGAAGTGAGAGCACACACATTCTTCCTGGTGCCCTAAACTGATCAGTCATCTGTGACCCTTCAATCTGATACTAAAATATCACTACGCTCTACAGAGGCTGCACACTTTATAGCAGCCAAGCAAGAGTTACACAGACAATCATCCTCACCCACAGATGCCAGGTTGCTATAGGTCTCCAGCATCACATCTTTGTGCATGGTCCTCTGGGCAGGGTCTAGTCTGTGCCACTCCTGTCGGGTGAAATCCACAGCCACATCTTCGAATGACACGGATTCCTGTAACAACAATCTACAATGATCAGAATGGGACACATGAAAGGATGTGTAGGGACTAATCATCTCAATGGAGCCGTGTTGAGAGTAGACTAGAAAGGGCTACAATGGATACCTGCCTCTGTGTCTTGCTTGATATTATACTTTCTGGGGTGGGGGGGGCAGGGAATACTGAATAGCCTTACTACTGTGTTAATTTATTGATTCATAAAGAAAAGACTATTAACCTACTGATTTAATACTATGTGCCTGGACCTATGCAAGTTGATGGGGAAACAAAAATGAAGAATCCGGCTGGGCTCGGTGGCTCAGTCTGTAATCCCAGCACTTTGAGAGGCTGAGGCAAGTAGATTACCTAAACCCACAGATTCAAGACCAGCCTGGGCAACTTGGCAAGACCTCATCTCTACAATAAATCAAAGAAGCCGGGCTCGGTGGCTCAGCCTGTAATCACGCACCTTTGGGAGGATGAGGTGAATGGATTGCCTGAGCCCGCAGGTTCGAGACCCGCCTGGGCAGTGAGACCTCATCTCTACAATAAATCAAAAAATCAGTCGGGCGTGGTAGCGCATGCCTGTAATTCCGGCTACTTGGAAGGCTGAGGCAGAAGGATCGCCAGAGCCCAGCAGGTCGAGGCTGCGGTGGCCGGGAGCGGCCACTGCACTCCAGTCTGGGTGACAGAGTGAGACTCCAACTCAAAAAAACAAAAACAAAAACAAATAAATCAAAGAAAAATTAGCCAGGTGCTGTAGCATGTGCCTGTAGTTCCAGTTACTTGGAAGGCTGAGGCAGAAGGATCACCGGAGCCCAGGAGGTCAACACTGGGGTGGCCATGAGTGTGCCACTGCACTCTAGCCTGGGAAACAGAGTAAGACTCCAACTCAAAAAAAAGAGAATCCACAGAGCCTGCTAGCAAGGAGTTGATATGCAGGAGAGATGCTAGACCTGGGACAGGGCCCTGGAACTGGATTTCACAAGGAACGGAACTGAATTCCATTTGGTGCTATTAGACTGTACTTCACTTAGAGAGGTAGAGCTTTGAATCCTTCAACAAGAATATTGCTTCCCTCATGAATACAGACCAACAGCATGAAAGAAATAAAACACACGGCCACAGTGGCTCATGCCTATAATCCCAGCACTTTGGGAGGCCAAGATGAGAAGATTGCCTAAGCCACGGATTCGAGATCTACCTGGGTAACTTGGTGAGACCTCATCTCTATAATAAATCAAAAAATTAGCCAGGCATGGTGGCCCGTGCCTGTAGTTTCAGCTATTTGGAGGCTGAGGCGGAAGGATCACCTGAGCCCAACAGGTCGAGGCTGCAGTGGCCATGAGCGTGCCACTGCACTCCAGCCTGGGTAACAGAGTGAGACTCCAACTCAAAAAAGAAAGAAAGAAAGAAAACACATGGTGAGTTCATGAAACTACACACAGCACAATATGACAAGAAAATTGTGCTGCAGGCTGTAATGAGATAAAGGGCTATGGAGACATTCGGAAGCCCGCTAGTGGGAGGATTTTCCACTTTTTTCCTATAGATCATTAAATCTCCAAAATACTTGATCTCTTACATCATCAGAGTATTCCACAATACATTTCTATTTATAGTAGTACAGTCAAGTAGGAGAAAGGGAGAGAGTATTGAACCCAGGATAATTAAGCAGTGGGATCGAGGCTGGGGCCATATACTGAGACTAGCAAAACAGGAGAGATAATGAATTAGAGAAGGAAAACTTGAGACAGAGCTTAGAGAGCTTATGAAACATACTCATGGAGACGTCCAACTGGCACTCAGGAAAGACGGCTAGGGAGACAAAGATTTAGGAGGCAAGATCATTTCAGCACCTAGCTGAAGTCACCAGAATTAATTTCTAATTTACCTTGAGACTTGCATAGCCAAGAGAGAACACAATTGAAGAGAAGTACAAAGCCTGACTGGGCACAGTGGCTCACGCCTGTAATCCCAGCACTTTGGGAGGCCGAGGTGAGAGGATTGCCTGAGCCAATGGGTTTGAGACCAGTCCGGGCAATTGATGAGACCTCATCTCTACAATAAATCAAAAAATTAGCCAGGCATGGTGGCGCGTGCCTATAGTTCCAGCTCCTTGGAAGGCTGAGGCAGAAGGATCACCTGAGCTCAGCAGGTCAGGGCTGTGGTGGCCATGAGCGTGCCACTGCACTCCAGCCTGGGCAACAGAGTGAGACTCCAACTCAAAAAAAAAAAAAAAAGAAACCAAGAACAGAGTTTGAGGGAACAGACACCAATATGCCATGAAGACTAGGAAGCAAACTGCTGAATGATAGAAATAGAACCAGGAAAGTGTGGAGTCTTGGAAAGCAAGAGGGGAGACAGTTTCAAGTAGTAGTGCCATTTGCAGTTTAAAGCAATATAAAAAAGCACAACCGGCTGGGCGTGTTGGCTCACACCTATAGTTCTAGCACTTTAGCAGGCTAAGACAGAGGGATTACTTGAGCCCAGGAGTTCAAGACCAGTCCGGACAACATAGCGAGACCTCATCTCCACAAGAAAATTAGCTGGGTGTGGTGGTGCACAGCTGTAGTCCCAACTACTTGGGAGGCTGAGGTGGGAGGATTGTCTTAACCCAGGAGGTCAAGGCTATGATGAGCTGTGATCATGCCACTGCACTCCAACATAGGCAAGAATGAGACAGCAGCTCAAAGAATAAATAAATAAAAGAAAGAAACCATTTACCTTCTCTATCTCAAAAAACTAAAAGAAGACCTCTCTTTCTGGTCTCACAAACAAGAAGGGGGTCCCCTGTGGGACAGAGAGAATGGGAGAAATCCTGTCTTTTTTTTTTTCTCACGTAGTCCAACTCCCAAGGAAGCCTCATTCCCAAACTTGAAACTCTGCAGCAACAGGCACTCCAAACTCAAAGGGAAAGGAGTTATTTTCTTTAACCAGAGGAATAATGGTCGTATGAATGTTGGAAGGACTCCCATTGCTTTATTTCTGTCCTGCCACTGGTTGGCACCAAGGGCAAACCTAGTTAGGAAACTGAGTACCAGAGTGAAGAGACTAAAGCCCCAAATATCTAGCCAGAGGACAGGATGGAGGAGCCCCTGGGGCTGCAGTATGAGGGAGACTACACATAATAAACCAGTCTTCAAAATACATGAAGCAAAACTGCGGGAACTGGAGGATTCCACAATTATGGATGGAGACTTCAACATCTCTCTCAGTAATAAGAGGAACTAGCAGGCAAAAAATCAGCAAGGATATAGAAAAACTGAAGACCACCAATCAACCAACTGACTTTGTAGAACACTCCACTTGAAACCAGACAGAATAGACAGTTTCTTCAAGTACACGTGGAATATTCACTAAGCTAGGCCCATATCATGGATCATAAAACAAACCTCAAATATTTAAAATAACTGAAACCAATATATACTCTTTGACAATAATGAAATTAAACTAGAACTCAATAAGAAAGAGATACTTGGAAAATCCCTAAATATGTATTTGGAAACTAAAGAATACACTTTTAAATAATGTATGGTTCTAAAAAGAAGTCTCAAGATAAGTTAGAAATATTTTGAAGTGAAAGAAAATCAAAATACAACATATCAATCAATATTTGTGGGATACAGTTAAAGTAGTGCTGAGATTCCAGAAGGGAACCTCTACATTAAAAAAAAAAAAAGGCCGGGCTCAGTGGCTCAGCCTGTAATCCCAGCAGTTTGGGAGGCCGAGGTGAGTGGATTGCCTGAGCCCATAGGTTCGAGACCAACCCGGGCAACTTGGCAAGACCTCATCTCTACAATAAATCAAAAATTAGCTGGGTGTGGTAGCACACACCTATAGTTCCAGCTACTTGGAAGGCTGAAGTGGAAGGATCGCAGGAGCCCAGCAGGACAACACTAGGGTGGCCATGAGTGTGCCACTGTACTCTAGTCTGGGCGACAGAGTGAGACTCCAACTCAAAAAGAAAAAAAAAAAACAACTGGGAACTGAAGGGAACTTACTTAACCTGACAGAGCTGATAGAATATTTACCAAAAGCCTATAGTTAAAATCATATAGAATGAAAAAGACTGAATGCTTTCCCTGAAGATTGGGAACAAGGCAAGAGATATTCACTTTTACCAATCCTATTCTAAATCACACTGGAAGTCCTACTTGGTGAAATCAGGCAAGAAAAGGAAATAAAAGGCACATAATAGATTGGAGAAGAAGAAATAAAACTGTCCCTATTGTCATACAACATGATTGTCTATGTAGAAAATCTGAAGCAATCTATGAAGAAGCTGTTGGCAAGACTACAGGATAAAAAGTCAACATATAAAAGTCAATCATATTTCTATACGCAAGTAATCTACAATTGGATATTGAATTTTTAAAAACTATACCACATACAGAAAATTAAATATGTAGATATACATCTAAAAACATGTACATATTCATAGAATGAAAAACTAAAAATATCAGAAAATGCAAAAAAAAAAAAAGACTTTATGCTGATGAAAATCACCCCCCCCAAAAAAAACAACCAGGAAGATGAAAAAAAAAACAAATCAAATATTCTCACATAGCCAGGCTCGGTGGCTCAGCCTGTAATCCCGCGCCTTTGGGAGGCTGAGGTGAGTGGATTGCCCGAGCCCATGAGTTCGATACTCGCCTGGGCAGGCGAGATCTCATCTCTACAATAAAAAAGAAAAATTACCCAGGCGTGGTAGAGTGCGCCTGTAGTTCCAGCTACTTGGAAGGCTGAGGTGGAAGGATCGCCAGAGCCCAGCAGGTCGAGGCTGCGGTGGCCGGGAGCGGCCACTGCACTCCAGTCTGGGCGACAGTGAGACTCCACCTCAAAAGAAAAAAATATATATATATCCTCACATAAGCATATGAAGATAAGAAAAACACCTTGAAGCAGATACGTAAAAGCTAAGAACAGAAATGGACAAAAAGTAGAAGAAATGAGAATCAAGTGAACTCAGAAAGAAATAAAAGAGAACAAACAAATCATAGCAGAAAGAAATGCAAAATGACATGTTGTGCAAGGGAGAAGAAATTCAAATAAAAGCTAAATAAAGTTAACTGAAGAAAAGAAAACAACAAAGAGAAAGAAAATATTATAAACTACAAACAGAGAAAAATCAGTGAAACGAAGACAGGCAAAGGAGGCAAGACATATACATGGTGCTGACCCTGAAGAAGAAAATCAAAGCAATGGATTAGAACTAATATTCTAAAACTATCAAGACCACCCTGGGCAACATAGCGAAACCTCATCTCTGCAAAAAGTAAAAATAAAAATAATGGCCGGGTGTGGTGGCTCACACCTATAATCCCAGCACTTTGTGAGGCCGAGGCGAGAGGACTGCCTGAGCCCACAAGTTTGAGACCAGCCTGGGCAACTTGGAGATAACTCATCTCTACAATAAAGCAAAAACTTAGCCGGGCATGGTGGCACATGCCTGTAGTTCCAGCTACTTGAAAGATTGAGGGTAGCCGGGCTCGGTGGCTCAGCCTGTAATCCCACGCCTTTGGGAGGCTGAGGTGAGTGGATTGCCTGAGCCCGCGGGTTCGAGGCCCGCCTGGGCAGCGAGACCTCATCTCTACAAAAAATCAGCCGGGCATGGTAGCACATGCCTGTAATTCCGGCTACGCGGAAGGCTGAGGCGGAAGGATCGCCGGAGCCCAGCAGGTCAAGGCTGCGGTGGCCGGGAGCGGCCCCTGCACTCCAGTTTGGGCGAC
>NW_007238078.1:0-17004 GCF_000164805.1 Carlito syrichta | reverse complement strand
CTGAAAAAAAAAAAAAAAAAAAGAAAGATTGAGGGTGAAGGATCACTGAGCTAGCAGGTCAAGGCTATGGTGGCCATGAGCATGCCACTGCACTCCATCCTGGGTGACAGAGTGAGAGGTTCCAACTCAAAAAAACAAAAATTAGCTAGGCATGATGGCACGCACCTATAGTCCCAGCTATTCGGGGTGCTGAGGTGGAAGGTTCGCCTGAGTCCAGAAGATCAAGGCTGCCGTGAGCCATGGTCGTCATGATCATGCCACTGCACTGCAGCCTGGGGTGACAGAATGAGACCCAGACTCAAAAAATAAACAAAATAAAGCTTTAACCTAAGAAAATTCTGCAGAAATAAAAGAAGTTATGAATCTACAAAGGACCCACTGAGTACCAAGGAAAACAGACTTTGAAGTTATCAACTCTGAGATATACTCTAATAGAACTAATTAGAGTTTAAAGAAAAGGCATCGGGACCTCCAAGCAAAAAGGTGAAATAACTTAAAAGGCAAGAAGATTAAATTGACATCAGATTTCTCAAAAAATAACACACACTGTAATCCCAGCAGTTTGGGAGACTGAGGTGAGTGGATTGTCTGAGCCCGCGGGTTCGAGACCAGCAACTTGCCAAGACCTTGTCTCTACAATAAATTTAAAAAAAAAAATTAAGCCAGGCTCGGTGGTTCAGCCTGTAATCCCGCGCCTTTGGGAGGCTGAGGTGAGTGGATTGCCTGAGCCCACGGGTTCAAGACCCGCCTGGGCAGCAAGACCTCATCTCTACAATAAATCAAAAAATCAGCCGGGCATGGTAGCGCATGCCTGTAATTGCGGCTACTTGGAAGGCTGAGGCGGAAGGATCGCCGGAGTCCAGCAGGTTGAGGCTGCGGTGGCCGGGAGCAGTCACTGCACTCCAGTCTGGGCAACAGAGTGAGACTCCAACTCAAAAAATAAAATAAAATAAAATTAGCCAGGCATGGTAGCACGTGCCTATAGTTCCAGCTACTTGAAAGGCTGAGGCTGAAGGATCGCCAGAGCCCAGCAGGTCGAGGCTGCGGTGGCTGGGAGCGGCCACTGCACTCCAGTCTGGGCGACAGAAGTGAGACTCCAACTCAAAAAAATAATAATAAAGCCGGACTTGGTGGCTAAGCCTGTAATCCCGCGCCTTTGGGAGGCTGAGGTGAGTGGATTGCCTGAGCCCGCAGGTTTGAGACCCACCTGGGCAACTTGGCGAGACCCCATCTCTACAATAAATCAAAAACTAGCCAGGTATGGTAGCGTGTGCCTGCAGTTCCAGCTACTTGGAAGGCTGAGGTGGAAGGAGCGCCTGAGCACAGCAGGTTGAGGCTGCAGTGGCCGGGAATGTACCACTGCCTTCCAGCCTGGGTGATAGAGTGAGACTCCTACTCAAAAAAAAAAAAAAAAAAATCATAAAACTTGATCATATACTACAGCACAAATAAAAACCTCAGTATCTCAGCAAGTTCCTTAAAATATAGGTATTATAAACAGGCTAGGCACAGTGGCTCATGCCTATAATTCCAGCACTTTGGGAGGCCAAGGTAGGAGAACTGCTTGCGGTGAGGAGTTTTGAGACCAGCCTGGGCAACATAGTTAAGAACTCATCTATACAAAATATTTAAAAATTAGCCGGGTGTGGTGGTGCACACCTGCAGTCCCAGCTACTTGAGAGGCTGAGGTGGAAGGATCACCTGAGCCCAGGAGGTCAAGGCTGTGGTGAGCCATAATCATGCCACTGCACTCCAGCCTGGGCGATGGAGTAAGACCTTGACTCAAGGAAAAAAAAAAGAGGCACGATGGCTCATGCCTATAACCCCAGCATTTTGGGAGGCCAAGGTAGGAGAATTGCTTGAGCCCAGGTGTTAGAGACCAGCATGGGCAATATAGTGAACCTTATCATTACAGAAAAAAATAAAAAAGAACAGTGAGACTAGTGCTGGTAGTCCTGGAGGGCTACAAATGGTTCTTTTTTTTTTTTTTTTTTTTTGAGTTCGGATCTCACTCTGTCACCCAGGCTGGAGTGCAGTGGTATGCTCACTGCCACCACAGTCTTGACCTGCTGGGTTCAGGTGATCCTTCTGCTTCAGCCTTCCAAGTAGCTGGAATTACAGGTGCATGCCACCACACCCAGCTAATTTTTTTATTTATTGTAGAGATGAGGTCTCACCATGTTGCCCAGGCTGGTCTCTCACCCGTGGGCTCTGGCAGTCCTCTTGCTTCTGCCTCCCAAAGTGCTAAGATTACAGGCATGAGTCACCACGCCCAGCCTGCAAATGGGTCTTGACAGGAATAGACACTGACTTGGCTGTGGGCTTTGCTTACACTGTAGAAGATGCAAATACTTAGAGTGCTATGGAAGAACCAGAAGATATTGCAAGGAGTTAGATGGCCAAAGCATTTCCTCATACCAAGGAACACACTGTGCCGCCCATAATGTCCAGCAATGGGCAGAGAGATGTTCTCCTCAGAGAAATAATTTGATAGAGAAGTGGAACGGGCAAAACACTGGTTGTCCAAAACAAGGGGACATAAAGCATAAAAAGCTGACTTACCTGCCTTCATAAGTGGGTGCTCACACTCAATATGAGAGGAGCTAAAGGAGTGTCCCCACTAGATTTTCCTGTTTTTCTGGTTGATCTGGGGAAGGATGCTGGGACAACTATGCAATTCTTGCCAAAGGAAGCATATACTGGTAGAAGAATTATACTTTATTTTATTCTCCCAACATCACCTCGACTTTTTTTTGTCTTTCCCCTACCTGGTGCAGTGGCCCTAGGACCTGGGCTGCAACTACAAATGCTGAAGGAGGGATGATTCCTAAGCAAAAAACTGTTACTTCATTTTGAAACCTTGTGCCAGAATCACTCCTGGGATTTCAGGGTGAGCCACTGCACCCAGCCGACACTGACTCTTAGCTCAATCATACCAGCTGCCTGAGAGGGTAATGTTATGTTTGCTGAGACCACTCCTGCTTTTGGACCTAACAAGATTGAATGAAAGCCTACCAACCTGAGTGGCCTCATCCTGGGAGACATTTTCATATGATATGATGATACACTGGACTAAATGACTGAGTGGGATACTAGCAATGTGCCAGTATCTTTCAACTTATATGATTGTTCTGATGCAAGGAATCCGTGTTCGAAGACCAGAGGTGGACTGTAAGACTGTGAAATATGGATTTGGTCTTCATCACGTTTCCTGACATATAACTCCTAAAATCCTTGGAAGTGGCAGTCTCTTATATGAGCTAATGAGATAACTGGTGGCTGGGGACCCCTAGATAGCCTCAGGATGGGGACTGATTGCCAAGAGAACCAATCATGTGATCGATTAGAGGGTTGAAACTTTCAGTCCCTTCCCCCTCACCCCAACCTGGTGGGGGGAAGGAGGAAAGAGGGGTTGAAGGTTAAGTTGATCACCAATGACCAATGATTTAATCAACTGTGCCTACATGACAAAGCCTCCATAAAACCTCAAAAGGACTGGGTTCTGGGAGCTTCCGATTAGCAGCACACATGGAGGATCCTGGAGGGTGGCACAACAGGAGAGGGCATGGAAGCTCCACAGCCCTTCCCACATGCCTTGCCCTATGCACCTCTTCATCTGTCTCCTTGGTAATATCCTTTGTAATAAATGGGTAAACATAAAGTCTTGTGAGTCAATCTAGCAAATTAATTGGACCCAGGGAGGGAGTCCTAAGAACCCAAATTTATAGTTGATCTATCAGCAGTTCTTGGATGCCTGAACTTGTGACTGGCATCTGAAGTGGGGACAGTCTTATGGGACTGAACCCTCAGCCTGTGGAACCTGACGCTATCTCCAGGTAGATAGTATTCGAATGGAAATGACTCCGAAGACACACAGCCAGTGTCATTAAAGAATTGAATGCTTGCTCAGTGTGTGGGGAACCCCCACACATTTGGTCACATACATGTCCTATGTTGTCAGAGTATAGTAGGAGAAAACACAATTTGTTTTTCTACTCAGTTGCAAAATGGTTATTTTCTAACTCTGTCATTCCTTCCACATTATCTGGCATTCAATTACATGGAAGATCTTTCCCTTCTCCTTCATCCACTTATTGTCAGTGTGTACTCAAAATCTATCCTGGGGCCGGGTTCAGTGGCTCAGCCTATAATCCCAGCACTTTGGGAGGCCGAGGTGAGGGGATTGCCTGAGCCTGCAGGTTCGAGACCAGCCTGGGCAACTTGGCAAGACCTTGTGTCTCTATGATAAGTAAAAAATTAGCATGGCTGTAATTCTGGCTACTTGGAAGGCTGAAGCGGAAGGATCGCCGGGTGCTGGGGTGGCCGTGAATGTGCCACTGTACTCTAGCCTGGGCAATGGAGTGAGACTCCAACACACACACAAAAATTTATCTTGGATGGGAACCCAAGGCCATATGCACGTGTGGGTAAAATGGCCAGAAAATGGAGAAGAACCCTTTCTGGGACTCTCTGACTCACTGTATGTCAGGAAACATGATGAAGACCAAATCTATATTTCACAATCTCACAACCCACCTCTAGTCTTCAAACACGGATTCCTTACATGAGAACAATCATGTGAGTCAAAAGATACTGTGTATAATGAACTGATTCCAAAATCTGTTGGTGAAATCCCAACAGAGGCCACCATTAGATTGGGAAGATGGGGGATGCAATGGTTGGTGGAATTAAGGTGAAAGTTTGGATGAAGATAGGAATGTCTGAACTGACTTTATGCAAAGTGGTTGTATCTCCTTTACCTAAATGTATTATTGAGTTGGACATTATGGCTAACTGGGGAAGACTTCCTCTACCTAGTATTGCAAAACAGAAGGCATATAAATCCCCCCTCGGCAAATATTAATTGCACATGAGAAATGAGAATCTTTAGAATTGGCTGAGCCCATACAAATTTTTAATTTGAAGCAGAATAGAATATATGGAGAAAAAGAGATCACCACTTTAATGACATGTTAGAAGCTGAAGTGCTGGCCCAACAAATTATCTTAGAACAGCCTGTGTGGCTTGTGAAAAGAGTAGTTCAGGAGACTAATAATAGACTGTGAAGGCTTAAAGAAAGTAGTATTGTCTATAGCATCAGAAGTTCCTGGTATGGTTTCAACAGTGAAAAAAGTATAGGAAGCTAAAGGAGACTGGCACTCTCTATCTCAATATGGAGAAAAAGTCAACTGCAGTTTGCTTTCACATGGGAAGGATCGCAATTTACAGTTTAATTGTATTGTCACAGTATTATTTAAATTCACCAGCTTACTATCACAGTTTGGTCAGAGGCAACTGGGACTTGATTCAGGTCCAAAGTACAATGCACCACACTAATGATATGATAATATCATCAGAAACTGAAGATCAAGCTGGGGCTGACTTAAATACGATAGTGAGACACATGAGCAAGAGAGGCTGGTCGATACATCCAATAAAAATCCAAAGCCTGAGCCCAGGAGGTCAAGGCTGCTGTAAGCTGTGATCCTCGTGATCACGTCACTGCACTCCAGTCTGGGCGACAGAGTGAGACCCTGACTCAAAAAAAAAAAAAATCCAAGGGCCCACTCAAATGGTAAGATTCTTAGGAGTAGCCTGAGCAGGATTCACCCCAACATACCACAGCAAACAAAAAACTGAACTGCTGTCATTGCCTACCCCTGATACTAAGCAAGAAACAGCAACTGATCAGGTAAGTTCCTTGGAATTCACAGGATGCATGATCCACACTTGGGAATATTTGTTCGCTTCACTCCATTAAACAACCCCACAAAAGGACACATTTAAATAAGTACCCAAAAAGAGCAGGCTAAGTTTAAATTGCAAAAAGTGGTAGCTCTCATAATGCCTTTGAACACTTATGATCCACACTCAGATATGATTTCGAAAATGTCAGCAAATTGTACTTTTTTTTTGGAGTCGGTGTCTCACTCTGTCATCCAGGCTGCAGTGCAATGGTACGCTCACGGCTACCACAGCCTCGACCTGCTGGGTTCAGGCGATCCTTCTGCCTCAGTCTTCCAAGTAGCTGGAACTATAGGCGCGTGCCACCTCGCCCGGCTAATTTTTTTATTTATTGTAGAGACAAAGTCTCACCAAGTTGCCCAGACTGGTCTCGAACTCCTGAACTCAGGCAATCCTCTCATCTCCGCCTCCCAAAGTGCTCGGATTACAGGTGTAAGCCACTGTGCTCGGCTATAAATTGTACTAATGGAGACTGGAGCTCATAGCAAAAGCCCATGAATGCCACCCAACAGCAATGGCTAAGATTTTGGACTAGAGAATATCCCAATGTCATAATATGGTATACTCCATTTCTCACTGAAGGACATAAACTAATCTTGAAGCCTGAAATACCTATAATGTCTTCGGTGATGTCAGAGAAATATTCTAATAAGAAGGCAATGCCCAAAAGAGTTTCAAAATATAATGCAAACAGTTTATTCAGGAACATGCTATCAGAAGATTGTAAGGTAGTACTCATCATATTCACAAGCTGGTAGCCTCTTTACCTTCAGGGACAACTTTGAAACCAGCAGAGGAATTGACAGATCCTATTGCCACATGGACACCACCCCATGAACAGCTCTTGATTGATTGACAAAAAGCTTGGTTTAAGGATGGCAGCTCCAGGCTGGATGGACAATATCCTATTTGGAAGGACATGACAGTTTGCCCAACAAATGGAAAAACGAATTGTTGAAGGTAAAAAGAAATTGGCTCAGTGGGCTGAAGCAGGCTGTTTTGTTTGCAGTGATGGAAGAACTGGACAATAAGAGACTTTATGTTTAGGTGTTTACCAAAGCATGGTCAGTGACCAATGGCTTGGCCAATGGAAAACTGGTTCGTTACAGGAATGCCCAGCCCAGGTACAGTGGCTCATACCTGTAATCCAGTGCTTTGGGAAGCCAAGTCATGAGGATTGCTTGAGGCCAGGAGTTCAAGACTAGCCGGGACAACATAGTGAGATCCCATCTCCACACAAACAAAAAAATTAAAAATCAGCTGGGTGTTGTGGCACACACCTATAGTCTCAGCTACTCAAGAGGCTGACGCAGGAGGACTGCTTGAGCCCAGGAGTTCAAGGTTACAGTGAGCTACAATCACACCACTGCACTCTAGCATGGGTGACAGAGCAAGACTCTACCTCTAAAAATAAAAATAAAAATAATTTAAATATCCATATGGGACATGGCTCTATGGAAGCCACTATAGAAATTTAAGGGGAAGCCGGGTTCAGAGGCTCAGCCTGTAACCCAGCGCCTTTGGGAGGCTGAGGTGAGTGGATTGCGTGAGCCCGCAGGTTCGAGACCCTCCTGGGCAACTTGGCGAGACCTCATCTCTACAATAAATCAAAAAATTAGCCGGGCATGGTAGTGCGCGCCTGTAGTTCCAGCTACTTGGAAGGCTGAAGCGGAAGGATCGCTGGAGCCCAGCAGGTGGAGGCTGCGGTGGCCGGGAGCAGCCACTGCACTCCAGTTTGGGCGACAGAGTGAGACTCCAACTCAAAAAAAAAAAGAAATTTAAGGGGAGTATTAAAGTAGGATAAATCAAAACAAGCTTCTTTCAGGATCAAAAGATGATTGGAGGCTGGGCGCAGTGTCTCATGTCTGTAAGCCCAGCACTTTGGGAGACAGAGACAGGAAGACTGCCTGAGTTCAGGGATTCAAGACCAACCTAGGCAACTTAGCAATACCTCATCTGTACAATAACATCAAAAAAATTAGCTAGGCGAGGTGATGCACACCTTTAGCTCCAGTTACTTGGAAGGTTGAGGGGGAAGAATCACCTAAGCCCAGCAGATCGAGGCTGCAATAGCCATGATCGTACCACTGCACTCTAGCCTGGGTGACAGAGTAAGACTACAACTCAAAAAAAAAAAAAAGGTTAAGGACGGGCTCGGTGGCTCAGCCTGTAATCCCAGCACTTTGGGAGGCCGAGGTGAGTAGATTGCATGAGCCCGCGGGTTCGAGACCCGCCTGGGCAACTTGGTGAGCCTCATCTCTACAATAAATCAAAAAATTAGCCGGGCATGGTAGCATGCACCTTTACTTCCAGCTACTTGGAAGTTCCAGCTACTTGGAAGGCTGAGGTGGAAGGATCGCCAGAGCTCAACAGGTCGAGGCTGCGGTGGCCGGGAGCAGCCACTCCACTCCAGTCTGGGCAACAGAGTGAGACTCCAACTCGAAAAAAAAAAAAAAAAAGATTAGATTCAGCAAGTGGAGTGGAAAGCCTGATATGCTCACTTGAGGTATTTGCCTTAGTCCATTAAAAGAGTGGACGGCTGGGCACGGTGGTTTACGTCTATAATCCCAGCACTTCGGGAGGCTGAGGTGAGAGGATTGCCTGAGTCCAGGAGTTCGAGATCAGCCTAGGCAACTTAGTGAGATCTCATCTCTACAATAAAAAATAAAAATTAGCTGGGTGTGGTAGCACGTGCCCATAGTTATAGCTATTGGAAGGCTGAGGCAGAAGGATCGCCTGATCCCAGCATGTTGAGGCTGCAGTAGCCATGAGCATGCCACTGCACTCCAGCCTGGATGACAGAGTGAGACTCTGACTCAAAAAAAATTTAAATAAAAAATAAAATAAAAGAGTGGACAGGCTGAGTGTGGTGATTCATGTCTGTGATACTAAGTGCTTTGGGTAGCTGAGGTGGGAGGATCCCTTGAGGCCAGGAAGTCAAGACCAGCCTGGGCAACATAGTGAGACCCCATCTCTTAAAAAAAATTTTATTTTATTTTATTTTTTTATTTATTTTATTTATTTTATTTTTTTGAGTTGGAGTCTCACTCTGTTGCCCAGGCTGGAGTGCAGTGGTCGCTCCCGGCCACCGCAGCCTCGACCTGCTGGGCTCCAGTGATCCTTCCACCTCAGCCTTCCAAGTAGCTGGAAATACAGGCGCGCGTTACCACGCCCGGCTGATTTATTGATTTATTGTAGAGAAGAGGTCTCACCAAGTTGCCTAGGCGGGTCTCGAACCCCTGGGCTCAGGCAATCCACTCACCTCAGCCTCCCAAGGCACGGGATTACAGGCTGAGCCACCGAGCCACGCTAAAAAAAAATTTTTTTTTTTTGAATTGGAATCTCACTCCGTCACCCAGACTAGAAGCTAGGCTGGGTGCAGTGGCCGCGCAGCCACTTCATGTCTGTGGTCCCAGCACTTTGGGAGGTCAAGGCAGGAGGACTGCTTTAGCCCATAAGTTCAAGACCAGCCTAGGCAACATAAGGAGATCTCGTCTCTACAAAATATCAAAAAATTAGTCAGGTATGGTAGCATGTGCCTGTAGTCCCAGCTACTCGGGAGGCTGAGGTGAAAGGATCACCTGAGCCCAGGAAATTGAGGCTGTGGTGAACCATGATCATGCCACTGCCCTCCAGGCAGGGTGACATAGTAAGATCTCAACTCAAAAAATAAATTTAAAAAAATTTTTAAATTAGCTGAGTATGGTGACATGCACCCGTAGTATAAGCTACTTGGGAGGCTGAGGCCGGAGGATCACTTGAGCCCAGGAGGTTGAGGCTGCAGTGAGCTATGATCACATCACTGCACGCCAGTCTGGGTGGCAGAGCAAGACCCTGTCTCAAAAAAAAAAAAAGTGGACATGGTAGAGCTATAGCAACACAGAGATGAGCTGACATATTCCTCTTGCACCTCCGAGGCACAAAATGCCAACAAGAATTGTGCTGTCTGCCAGCAAGAAAGAAAGAGGTTATAGGTGGCTATGAGGCAAGAGGATTGCCTAAGCTCAGGAGTTCAAGACCAGCCTGGGCAACTTGGTGAGACCTCATTTCTACAGTAAATCAAAAAAATTAGCCAGATGTGATGGCACGTGCCTATAGTTCCAGCTACTTGGAAGGCTGAGGCAGAAAGACCGGCTGAACCCAGCAGGTCAAGGCTACAGTGGCTGTGAGCATGCCACTGCACTCTAGCCTGGGCGACAGAGTGAGACACCAACTCAAAAAAAAAAAAAGAAGTGTGGCAATGGGCCTGTGCTCAGGGATTTCACTCGTCTCACCATGTTCCCCACCAACCTGAGGTAGCTGGATTGATAGTGTGATGGAATGGCCTTTTGAAGTCTCAGTTACAGAGCCAGCTAGGTGACAATACCTTACAGGGCTGGGGCAGTGTCCTCAAGGAGGCTATATAGTCTCTGAATCAGCACCTAATATATTGTGTGATTTCTCCCATAGCCAAGATTCACAGGTCCAGGAATCAAGGAGTGGAAATGGAAATGTTACCACTCACTATTGCCCCCCGGTGGCCAACTAGCAAAATTTTGTTTCCTGTCCCTGTGATCTTATGCTCTGCTGATGTAAAAGTCTTAGTTCCAGAGGGAGGAATACTTCCACCAGGAGACACAACAGTGATTCCACTGAACTAGAAACTAAGACTGCCACCCGGCCAATTTGTACTCCTTATGCCGCTGAGTCAACAGGCCAAGAAGAGAGTTGCTATACTGGCTGGGTGATCAATCGTGACTACCAGGGGGAAATGAAGCGACTATACCACAATGGAGGTAAAGAAGACTAGATGTGGAATACAGGAGATCCCTTAAAGCACACTACCATGCCTTGAGATTAAAGTCAACAGAAAACTACAATATCCCAATTCAGGCATGACTAGAAGTAGTCCAGACTGTGCAGGATTGAAGGGTTAGGACATTCCACCGGGTAAAGAACTGCAACCAGCTGAGGGCAAAGGGAATATGAAATGGGTAGAAAAATATAAAATGGCTGGGCTTGGTGGCTCAGTATGTAATCCTGCGCTTTGGGAGGCCAAGGTGAGTGAATTGCCTGAGCCCGTGGGTTCGAGACCCGCCTGGCCAACTTGGCAAGAACTCATCTCTACAATAAATAAATAAAAAATTAGCCGGGCGTGGCAGCGTGCGCCTGTAGTTCCAGCTACTTGGAAGGCTGAGCGGCTGAGCAGAAGGATTGCCAGAGCCTAGCAGGTCGAGGCTGCGGTGGCTGGGAGCGGTCACTGCACTCCACTTTGGGTGACTTAGTGAGACTCCAACTCAAAAAAAAAAAAAAGAACATAAAATGGATAGCTATAAATACCAGCTATGACCACATGACTTGTTATAGAAATCAGGAGTGCAATTTTTATGAGAATTTCTTCCTTATTTTGTTATAAATATGTGTGTGGATATATAGATATACTGGGGAGCCAAAAATATATATACACATTTTAAGTGATGTTATCTACGTATTACTTTTAGTTCGCCGTAATCAGAAGTGTCTAGATGATAATGGTAACCGCTTTGAACATCCCTTGTAATTGCAGAAGTCAAACCTGTCTTGTATTCACCTTTTGTTATCAGTATATATTAAGTATTACAATTTTAATACAGTTTTTCCTTTCTTAAAATGTGTATACATAGCGCACGCCTGTAATTCCAGCTACTTGGAAGGCTGAGGCGGAAGGATCGCCAGAGCCCAGCAGGTCGAGGTTGCGGTGGCCGGGAGCGGCTACTGCACTCCAGTCTGGGTGACACAGTGAGACTCCAACTCAAAAAAACAAAAAAAAATGTGTATACATTTTTGGACCCTTCTGTATATACATATATACATCACAAATTGTTTTGTTTTGTTCCCTCTCTTAGTCTCTTATAATCTATATAAAAATCTAATAATAATAGTTAACTTTATAACACAGTATTTATTTAAGTTACAGGATATCAAGGAGAAGTGTGAACATCACCCAATGACTTTGTATCCTCTTCTGAGGAAAGAGTGTGTTTTTGGTTGTACACATAATAATTGAATTGTGATAGGTAAAAGTATGGTCTTGTTATTATCTTTATTTGGTGATTAAGTATGATTTGAGCAGATATGTTGTGATTCCAAGTTGATGAGGGGAAGACTGCAATTATCAGTTTTTTTGTTTTTTTGAGTTGGAGTCTGTCACCCAAGCTGGAGTGCAGTGGCACGCTCACAGCTACCGCAGCCTCAACCTGCTGGGCTTAGGCAATCCTTCCACCTCAGCCTTCCAAGTAGCTGGAAATACAGGCATGCACCACCATGCCTGGCTAATTTTTTAAAGTTATTGTAGAGAGGAGGGTTCACTATGTTGCCCAGGCTGGTCTTGAACCCTTGGGCTCAGGCAATCCTCTCACCTCTGCCTTCCAAAGTGCTAGGATTATAGGCATGAGCTACCACACCCAGCCTCAATGATCAGTTTTAAGTGTTTACTGGGCTGGTTATAGTCCCCAGTTATTCAATCAAACACTAATCTTGTTATTGCTATGAAGATACCTTGTAGATGTGTGGTGATTATCCACAATTAGTTGAATTTTTTTTTTTTTTTTGAGTTGGAGTTTCACGCTGTCGCCCAGACTGGAGTGCAGTGGCCACTCCCGGCCACCGCAGCCTCGACGTGCTGGGCTCCGGCGATCCTTCCGCCTCAGTCTTCCAAGTAGCTGGAATTACAGGCGCGCACTACCACGCCCGGCTAATTTTTTTGATTTTATTGTAGAGATGAGGACTCGTCTGCCCACGTGGGTCTCGAACCTGCGGGCTCAGACAATCCACTCACCTCGGCCTCCCAAAGGCGCAGGATTACAGGCTGAACCACTGAGCCCGGCTTAGTTGAATTTAATAAAGGAAATTATATCCTTGATAATATGGGTGGGTCTGATCCAATCAGTTGAAAGGCCTGAAGAGCATAACTGAGGTTTCCCTGAGGAAGAAGAAATTCTGCCTGTGGACAGCAATGTCAAATCCTGCCCTTTCTGTTTCCAGCCCACCCTACCTTTCAGACTTGCCTAGCCATGCTACATAATTGTTTAAACCAATTCCTTGTCATAAATTTCTTCACACCTCCACACACACACCCTCCTGGTTCTCTTTCTCTTATAAAACCCTAACTGATACAGAATACCTGGTTAGGTCCTTAATCCAATGACAAGTATCCTTATAAGAAACAAATGAACCGGGTGTAGTGGCTCATGTCTAATCCTAGCACTTTGGAAGGTGAAGGCAAGAGGACTGCCTGAGTCCACCGGTTCAAGACCAGCCTGGGTAACTTGGCAAGACCTCGTTTCTACAATAAATCAAAAAATTAGCTGAGCGTAGTAGCACGTGCCTGTAGTTCCAGCTACTGGAATGCTGAGGTGGAAGGACCGCCTGAGACCTGCAGGTCAAGACTGCGGTGGCCGTGAGTGTGCCACTGCACTCCAGCCTGGGCAACAGAGTGAGACTTTGATGAATTTTGAGGCACATGATAGAAAAAGCTTAAATTACCTTGAAGAGACACAGTTGGCAGAAATAAGGATGTTAATGTCACTGCTGGAGAGGGCTCTGAAGGAAGTGAGGAACATAGTAGAGAAAGCTTCTATCATCATACAGAATACATATATCATCATGCACAAAATGTTAGCAGAATTATGAACGTTAAAGGTATTTCTAGGCCGGGCTTGGTGGCTCAGCCTGTAATCCCAGCACCTTGGGAGGCCGAGGCAAGTGGATTGCCTGAGCCAGTGGGCTCGAGACCCGCCTAGGCAACTTGGCGAGACCTCATCTCTACAATAAATCAAAAAAAATCAGCTGGGCGTGGTAGCACATGCCTGTAATTCCGGCTACTTGGAAGGCTGAGGCGGAAGGATCGCCGGAGCCCGGCAGGTCGAGGCTGTGGTGGCCGGGAGCGACCACTGCACTCTAGTCTGGGCGACAGAGTGAGACTCCAACTCAAAAAAAAAAAGGTATTTCTAGTGCTGACTCAGAAGGAAATGAGGAACATGTTATTGAAAATTGGAGGAAAGGCCAGGCATGGTGGCTCATACCTATGATCCTAGCACCTTGGGAGGCCGAGGTGAGAGGATTGCCTGAGCCCACAGGTTCGATACCAGCCTGGGCAACTTGGCAAGACCTCATCTCTACAATAAATTTTAAAAATTAGCCAGACACGGTGGTGCATGCCTGTAGTTCCAGCTACTTGGAAGGCTGAGGTGGAAGATCACCTGACCTAACAGGTCAAGGCTGTGATGGCCAGGAGCATGCCACTGCCCTCCAGCCTGGGTGACAGAAGAGACTCCAACTCAAAAAAAAAAAAGAAAAAGAAAAAGAAAAGAAAAATGGAGGAAAAACTATCCTTGTCATATAGTGAGAAAAAATACAGCAGAATTGTGTTCTGCATTTGTGTGGAAAGTTAGAACTTGTAAGCAATGAACTTGGGTGTTTATTTAGCTGAAAGATTTCTAAGCAATGTGTTGAAAGTGTGGCCTGGTTTTGTCTTACTGCTTATAGTAAAACGTGAGACAAAAGAGACATATTGAGTAAGGAACCATTAAGAAAACTGGAACCAGCACTTAGTAATTTGGGAGATTCTCAGCCTAACCAAACTGTAAAGAATGCTAAAATTTGAAAAATTTATTGTTGGGCAAGTGTGCTCTTCTTTGCCTGAAAAGACTAGGTATGTGACTCAAGGAACCACTGAACCATCTCAGCAGAAGCCAGGAATAGAGATGGGATTATCCAGGAAAGATCTGTCGAGGACTATCGTCTCTAATGAAAACATACTCAGAACCACAAGGCTTTTGAGAATGTTAGATCAGTAGAAGGTGCTGCCAGCTTTAACTGAGGGACAGAGACAGGAAAAAATGACAGAAGGCTGCTGGACTTCCAAAATTTTACAGGCAAGAAATGAGTTGATAAAACTACCTGGGTGTAAATGTGTGCTACCTGCAAGAAAAAGGAAGAATGATCCCAAGGACAGAGCTACAGGTGCAGAGGCATGGGCCCAGCAGAGGCCAACGGAGTCGCCATAGGCAGCGCAGAGACTGAAAGTGATACCACGGGTCCAGAAGATAGAGCCACTGCTAGCCCGGAGGACAGAGCATCAAGCCACAGAGGATTCTTTTCAAACCTTGAAACCTAATAGAATTTTTCCTACTGAATTTCAAACTTGACGGGATCAGTGACCTCCTTTATGACCTCCAATTTCTTCCTTTTTGGAAGGGAATGTCTAACCTGTGCCTGTTCCACCACTGTATTTTGGAAGCAAAAAACTTGTTGTTCAAAACAGTCTCACAGATCCATAGATAAGAAATTGACGCTGTAATGGGTTAACAGTTTGTGGGATGTTGGGATGGGATGAATGCATTTTGAGTGTGGGATGGGCATGAATTTGGAGGCCAGAGGACAAACTGTAGTGGGTTGAATGATGTCCCCCCAAAAAGATGTGTCCACATCCTAACACCCAGACACTGTGAATGTTACCTTAGTTGGAATAAGGATCTCTGCAGATGTAGTTAAGGATCTTGAGTTGAGATCATCCTGGATTACCTGGGTAGGACCTAAATTCAGTGACAAGTGTCCTTTTAACAGGCAGAAGAGGAGAGGGGAGTGATGCTGTGGTTCCAGGGCGCCATTCAGGTCGCCATCACAGTGGCCAAGAGGAGCAGCATAGTCGTCATGGTGTTCGTGGCAGGTGATGATGAGCAGTCTACACAGATGGCTGCAGGTTGGGAAGATGAGAAATTGACAGAAGCATCCTCAAACAGTTCTATTGCTCTGTTGCTATTAAAACCAGTATGGGTTGAGTATTCCCAATCTAAAAACCCAAAATCTGAAATGCTCCAAAATCCAATACCTTCTGAGCACCGACATGAAGCTCAAAGGACATGCTCTTGGAAGTACTTCAGATTTCAGATTTTCAGGTTAGGGATACTGAACCAGTAATATGATGTAAATATCCAAAAAACTTTTAAAACCCCAAATCTGCAATCCTTCTGGTCCCAAGCATTTTGGATAAGGGATACTCAACCTGTACAAAAGATGCACTCACTAAAAGTTGAAACAACAGTTGCAAACAGGAGCCAGACCGAAAGCTTTGTCTCTGTTTCACCCCTCATTTGAACCTAGTAACACTTCAAAAAACTCTCAGTCCAGAAATGCAGAGTTTTGTGATACACCACCTACCTCTCCTGATGCCACGTCAGATAATTCAACAGGAAGAGACAGCTCAGGCCATAGCATTCCCTCTCAGGAGCCTGGTGGAAGTTCAAATCAAAGACCTACCAACAACCTTACTGTCAGAGTGAACAGACTAACCAAAACACTTGAAGAGACAAAAGAAAATGGAAGTGAAAGAACAAAGAGATTAAGAAGAAAATTAAGGAGGAAAACAAAAGAAATATTGGATATCAGAAGAAAGCAAGAAGAATTGACAACAAGAACGCAAAAGCAAAGAAACAGGAAAGGCAGAAGATAGGGCAGCTCACAGTAGACTGCAGTGATCATGTGGCGTACAGCTCATTTTACAAAGACAAAAGAAGAAGGAGAATCTGCCCAAACTGCTGCTTTGCTTAAAAAATAGGCAGAAATGGAACTCAAGAGAGATTCTTATGCAAGAGAAAGAAGCATCGTTGCAATAATTTGATTCTGTCTTCTTAATGTTTCATCCTTTACAAATCAGTTCCCTTTGAAAACTCCTTGAAGGCCGAGCGCGGTGGCTCAGGCCATCGTCCCTCCCTTTTTTAAGTCTTCCCCATGCATTTCCAGAACTCTTTTTCTAGCTAGTTCGTTTTTTCCCCTGAGTTGCTAGATGATGCATAATCGGAGTGTTCTGATGTTGTTCTCAAAGAAGTGTGTGGGGTGGCCGGGCTCTGGCTCAGCCTGGAATCCCAGCACACTGGGAGGCAGAGGTGAGAGGATTGCCTGAGTTCGAGACCAGCCTGGGCAACTTGGCGAGACCTCATCTCTACAATACATTAAAAAATTAGCCAGATGTGGTGGCACGTGCCTGTAGCTCCAGCTAGTTAGAAGGCTGAGGCAGAAGGATTCCGACTCAAAAAAAACAAAAAACAAAAAACAACTCCTTGAGAAGAAACACAGCAGTTTATGGAACTGCTGTAGGAAGGAAGACCAACTACACCTCCATGGTACACTCTTCCAGTGGGAACATTTAGACCCTGTTAGGGTCCTGATCATCTGGATATTGACTAGCACTTCTTTAGTGAAGCTCCTCCCACACATGTCTTTATTTTTTTTTTTTTTTTT
>NW_007238077.1:0-682 GCF_000164805.1 Carlito syrichta | reverse complement strand
CTACTCGGAAGGCTGAGGTGGAAGGATCGCGGGAGCTCAGCAGGCGAGGCTGCGGTGGCTGGGAGTGGCCACCGCACTCCAGTCTGAGTGACAGAGTGAGACTCCAACTCACAAAAACAAAACAAAACAAACGAACAATAAAAGAATCCCAAAACAGTCCCACTTTTCCAGTAGAATTTTAGTTGAATTAAATTGTAAGAGAAGCCGGGCTCGGTGGCTCAGCCTGTAATCCTGTGCCTTTGGGAGACTGAGGTGAGTGGATTGCCTGAGCCTGTGGGTTCGAGACCCGGCTGGGCAGCGAGACCTCATCTCTACAATAAATAAAAAAATCAGCCGGGCGTGGTAGCGCGTGCCTGTAATTCCGGCTACTCGAAAGGCTGAGGCGGAAGGATTGCTGGAGCCCAGCAGTCGAGGCTGCGGTGGCCAGGAGAGGCCACTGCACTCCAGCCTGGGCAACAGAGTGAGACTCCAACTCAAAAAAAGAAAAATTGTAAGAGAAACAGTGATTATTGCACATACTGAATTGTAGTGTCACTACTCCTGAGTAGAATTTACATTCCAAGTGTCTTCATCTTTACCATCATCTTGAATCCTCAGGCCATCGTCCCTCCCTTTTTGAAGTCTTCCCCATGCTTTTCCAGAACTCTTTTTCTTTTTTTTTTTTTTTAATCAATATTTTTTA
>NW_007238076.1:0-411 GCF_000164805.1 Carlito syrichta | reverse complement strand
TAGCTAGCCAGAAGGCTAGACAACTGACTTCACCAGCTGACTTAACTAACTCACCAGCTGGTTAGTCAGCTGACTAAACTAGCTGACTTTACTAGCTGGTCAGCTCACTCGCCAGCTGACTTAATTTACTAGCTACCTGGCTAACAAGCAGCCCAGCCAGCTAACTTATCTAGGTGACTTAAGTAGCCAACTGGCTAGCCAGCAGACTTAACTAGCTACCTACCTTGCTAGACAGATTGCTAGCCCATTGACTTAACTAGCTGACACAACTAGATAGCCTGATGGCTACCCAGCACACTGAACTAGCGAACTACCTACATAGCACTCTGGCTTCCAACTGATTTAACGAAATAACTACCTAGCTAGCATGCTGGCCAGCGAGCTGACATAACTACGTGGTTTAACAAGCTA
>NW_007238075.1:0-3727 GCF_000164805.1 Carlito syrichta | reverse complement strand
CCACTTACTGAATAGGTTCTTCCTTGCCTCAGTGGTTGTTGGTGGAGGCTTTGTCAAAGATGTGTTGATTGAGAAATTGAGACTTTGCTTCCAGAATCTCTATACTGTTCCATTGGTCTATACACCTGTTCTTGTACCAATACCATGCTGTTTTGATTATTGTAGCCTTATCATAAAGTTTGAAGTCTGGAATGTTATGCCTTCTGCTTTGTCTCTTTTGCTAAGGATTGTTTTGGCTATTTGTGGTCATCTATGTTCCTTATATACCTAGGTGTTTGAGGGTTTGTATCAAGAAGCGATGCTGGATTATATCAAAAGGTTTTTCTGCATCAAATGATATAATCATATGTTTCTTGTCTTTACATCTGTTGGTGTATTTAATGACATTTATGGTCTTGCGAATGTTGAACCAGCCCTGCATCCTGGTGATGATGCATACTTGGTAATTGTGGATGAATTTGGAGATGTGTTTTTGGATCCAATTTGTTAGATACTTGGGAATTTTTTCATCTATGTTCATAAGGGATATTGGCCTGTAGTTCTCTTTTTTGTTGGATCTTTACCCGGTTTGGGTATCAGTGTGATGTTGGCATCATGAAACGATTCGGGGATAAATCAATAATTTCTGTTGCCTGAAATACTCTCAATAGTATTGGTATCAGCTCCTCCTCATATGTTTTGTAGAATTCTACTGGAAAGGCATTCAGTCAAGGGCTTTTTTTGGTAGAGAGTTTTCTTATGGCAAAGTTAATTTCCTGGATTGTTATTGGTTTAATTAGTGTCTGAATGTTTTCTTGTTTTAACCAGTGGAGGTTGTGTGATATCAGAAAGTCCTCTATTTCATTTAGGTTATGAAGTTTGTTTCCATATAGGTGTACATAGTAATATCTGATAATCTTTTGTATTATTGGGGTCAGTTGTGATTTGATCTTTTGTATTCCTGATTTTGCTTATTTGGGTTTTCTCTTTTTCTTAGTCATTCTGGCTAGGAGTCCATCAATCTTGTTAATTCTTTCAAAGAAACAGTTTTTTGTTTTGTTGATGTTTTCTATGATATTTTTGTCTTCTGTGTCCCTTATTTGGACTCTTATTTTGGTGATTTGGACTATTCTGCTAAAGTTTGGGTTTTGGTGGTCTTCTGTTTCTATCTCCCTTAGGTGATTTGTTAGACTCTCAGCTTGTGATGTTTCTGTTTTCTTGATGTGTGCTCATAGAGATATAAATTACCCTCTTAGAACTGAATTCATGTATCCCAAAGATTTGGTAAGATGTTTCTTCATTTTTATTTGCTTCCAAAAATCTTTTAATTTCTGCTTTGATTTCAGTGTTAACCCAGTAGTTGTTTAGCATCATGCTGTTTTTGTTCATGTCTTTGTGTCCTTTGGGGAAATTTTCTTAGGCTTGATATTTATTTTTATTCCACTGTGGTCTGAGAAGGTGCATGGTAAGATTTAAACCTTATGGAATTTGTTAATGCTTGATTTATAGTCAAGAATGTGATAAATCTTGGAGTACACTGCATGTGGTGATGAGTAAAATATATATTCTGTGGTTCTTGGGTGGAATAATCTGTATGTGTCTATTAAATCCCTTTGGTCATGTGTCAAGTTTAGGTTCTGGATCTACTTGTTGATATTTTGCCTTGATGATCTATCTATGGATGTTAGTGGGGTATTCAAGTCCCTGCTACAATAATATTAGAGCTAATTTTTTTTTAGTTTACTTAGAAGTTGCTTTATAAATGCTGGTACTCCTGTGTTGGGTGCATATATGTTTAGGATGTATAATGTATATTTCTTGTTGATGGATTGAACCTTTCATCATTATGCAATGTCCTTTAGTATCTTTTTAAAATTGTCATAGCTTAAAGGTTGTTTTGTCTGATATTAAGATCATGACTCCTGCCTGCTTTTGTGATCCATTTGCCTGGAAACTTGTTTACCATCCTTTAACTTTGAGTCTGTGTGCGTCCCTTGTTGTGAGATTAGTCTCCTGAATGCAGTGAATAATTGGGTCATGGTTCCTTATCCAGTTTGCCAATCTGTGTCTTTTCAGTGGTACATTTAGTCGATTCACATCCAGACTGATTATTGAAATGTGATTGTTTCTCCCTGTCATGAGGTTCTTATAAAGATTTTTCTTTGCTTGTTTTCTTTTGGCTTTGGGGTTGATGTATGTGTGTGTTTTCAAGTTTCTAGATGCACTGTATTCTCTGTTAATTCTGTGCTCTGCTCTCTTGAGGAGAGTGATCATAATTTCTTTCTTTTTTCTTTCTTCTGTGCTTAATATCTTTTAAAGTGTCTCCTATAGAGCTTATCTGGAAACTGCATAATCTCTTAGGGATTGGATGTCTGGGAAGGATTTTAATCCTCCATCACTGATGAAGCTGAGCTTGGCTGGGTAGAAAATTCTTGGTTGAAAAACTTTATCTTTGAGAACTTTGGATATTGGACTCCAATCCCTTATGCTCTTAGTTTTTCTGCCAATAGGTTTGCAGCTTTTCTAATTGGTTTTCCCTGGTAGTTATTCTGACCTTTCTCTCTCTTGCTACCTTTAGGATTTTTTTCTTTTGTGCTTATTTTGTGTAGGCAAATTACCCTCTGTCTAGGGGTTGGTCTTCTCATTTTATGTTTTGTGGGTGTTCTGTTTCTCTTGTGTTTGTTTGATCACATCTCTGGTGTGGATGGGGAATGTTTTCTTGGATTACCTCCAAGGTGTTCTTCATTTCCCTTTCTTCTTCTGGGTGCCAGGCAGGCATCGGTTTGGCCTCTTTATATAACTGCACTTCTCTTGTAGGTTTGTTCTTTCTTTCTGAGTCTTCTTTCTATTTTTTTTTGTTTTAATTTTTACAGATTAAGTTAATTCTGTGTTTTGGTCATCAAGTTCTCAGATTCTTGTTTTGGTTAAATTAATTCTTTTTCAATGCTTTTCATCTTTTTATTTATTTTCAGGATGAAATTTTTATTGCCAAAATCTCTGTTACAAGTTCTTTCACTGTTGTATCTTGTGTTTCTTGAGTCTTATTCATTCTTTCCATTCATTCCCTAATACCTGTTGTATTTGGGGCCAGTCACTGGTCACTTCCATTGTTTGGCCTCCAGGGTCTGATTTTTCAGGAGTTTTCTCTTCGTTACACTTGAGATCACCTGTGGTCTTTGGCTTTTCCTTATTTGTGACAGATTTCTTGTTTTTCTCTTTAGTTCTGTTATCCAGTGTCAGTGGGAGAGTCTTTCCCTTCTGATGTTTGCTCAGCCTTCTATTCTTCCCTGATCTGTCCTCTGGATTTATTCTATTTTGACACAGGACTGTGAGAAGCTTTGTTGTCTCTTGTAGTTTTGAAAGTTGAATAAGGTAGGTGATGGGAAGCTTGGATTCAGAAACCACTTGCAAATTACACTGTCCCCTGATTATGATAGGTGTTCTCTGAGACCACACCCCACCACCACTCTATATGATGATGCAATGGGTATGTGTTTGTGCCCCCTGTGTCCAAGATATAGTTACAGCAATGAAGAACACAGAGAAATATAGAATGACATAAAATGGACAAGAATTAAAAAAAGGTAAAAGACACAGAACAAGGAAAGCAGAAACCAAAGCAGAAAACAACGCAACACACACACACCCAGAGACATACACACACACACCCCAAAACAAACTGGAATAACAAAGTGAAACAAAACAAACAAAAAGAAAGAACCAGGAAGAACTACACACACACACACAC
>NW_007238074.1:0-330 GCF_000164805.1 Carlito syrichta | reverse complement strand
TTTGCATTTATTTGATGATTAGTGAGGCTGAACATTTTTTCATGTATCTGTTGGCTGCTCATACGTCTTCTTTTGAGAATTGTGTATTCATATTTTTTGCCCACTTTGTAATGGGGTTGTTTGTTATTTTCTTTTCAGCCTGTTTGAGTTCCTTGTAGATACTGGATGTTAGGCCTTTGTCAGACATAGAGTTGACAAATACTTTTTTTCTTCCAATCTGTGGGCTATCTCCCTGCTCTCTTGATTGGTTTCTTTGGCTTTGGAGAAACCTGTCAGTTTGATGAGGTTCCACTTGTCTAACTTACCTCTTGTGGCATGGGCACTTAGGGT
>NW_007238073.1:51078-53083 GCF_000164805.1 Carlito syrichta | reverse complement strand
CGGCACCCACAGACTCAAAGTAAGAGGATGGGAAACAAATTTTCAAGCGAATGGAATACAAAAGAAAGGAGGAGTAGCGATCTTAATTTCAGACAAAATACCCTTTAAGCTATTAAAAATCAAAAAAGATACAGAAGGCCACTACATAATGATAAAAGGCTCAATCCATCAACAAGAAATATCTATCCTAAACATATATGCACCCAACATAGGTGCGCCAACTTTCATAAAGCAACTTCTTGGAAAACTAAAGAAGGATATTGACTCTACCACTATCATAACTGGGGACTTTAATACCCCACTCACAACCCTAGACAGATCATCAGGACAAAAAATCAGCAAGGAGATTCGGAACCTCAATGTGACTTTGGACCAAATGGACTTAATTGATACCTACAGAACACTCCATCCAAAGACCACAGAATACACATTCTACTCAACACCACATGGAACATATTCTAAGATCGATCACATACTCGGTCATAAATCAAGCATAGCAAATTTAAAAGGACCAAAATTCTACCAAACACCTTCTCGGACCACAGTGGAATAAAAATAAACATTGACACCAACAAAGTCCCCCCAAAACCCACAAAGAAATGGACACTAAACAGCATGATGCTAAATAACTCCTGGGTCAATGATGACATCAAAATAGAGATCAAAAGATACCTGGAAACAAATTAAAATGAAGAAACACCTTACCAAAATCTCTGGGATGCCCTGAAAGCTGTAGTAAGAGGAATTTATATCCCTACAAGCACACATGAAGAAAATGGAAGGAACAGAAATTCACAAGCTAACAAACCACCTAAAGAAGCTGGAAAAGCAAGACCACAAAAACCCTAATTTCAGCAGAAGAATCCAGATCACCAAAATAAAAGCCCAAATCCAGGACATAGAAGACAAAAAGATAATACAAAAAATCAATGAAACAAAAAGCTGGTTCTTCGAAAGGGTAAATAAGACTGATGGTCCCCTAGCTAGACTGACCTAGAAAAAATGAGAAAAAAAACAAATAAGCATAAGCAGAAACACAAAAGATGAAGTCACATCTGACCCTGAAGAAATACAAAAGATCATTAGAGATTACTACGTACACTTGTATGGAAACAAACTTGAAAATCAGAAGGAAATGGAGGACTTTCTGACATCACACAACATACCTAGGTTGGAACAAGAGGATATTGAGACCCTAAATAAACCAATAACAATCAAGGAAATCGACTATGTAATAAGAAAACGTCCTACAAAAAAAAATCCCTGGTCCAGATGGCTTTCCAGCAGAATTCTACAAGACATTCAAGGAGGAGCTGATACCAATCCTACTGAAGGTATTCCAGGCGATTGAAAAAGATGGACTCTCCCCAAATCATTTTACGAAGCCAACATCACATTGATACCCAAGCCAGGTAAAGATCCAACAAAGAAAGAGAACTACAGGCCAATATCTTTGATGAACATAGATGCTAAAATTCTCAACAAGATCCTAGCAAACTGGATTCAGCAATACATCTCAAAAATCATCCACCATGACCAAGTAGGCTTCATTCCTGGGATGCAAAACTGGTTCAACATTCGTAAAACCATAAATGTAGTTAAATACATCAACAAATGTCAAAACAAAAACCACATGATCATATCATTAGATGCAGAAAAAGGTTTTGATAAAATCCAGCACCCCTTCTTGATAAAAACCCTTGAACATCTAGGCATACGGGGAACATACCTCAAAATAGTAAAAGCCATCTACGAGAAACCCACAGCCAGCATACTCCTAAATGGACAAAAATTGGAACCAATTACCCTGAAAACTGAAACTAGACAAGGATGCCCACACTCACTACTCCTGTTCAACATAGTATTGGAAGTCCTGGTTACAGCAATCAGAGAAGAGGAGGCAATCAGAAGTATTCAAATAGAAAAGAGGAAATCAAGTTATCTCTCTATGCAGATGACACGATTGTGTACCTTGAAAACCCAAGAGAATCTGTCAAAAGCCTCC
>NW_007238073.1:43294-49890 GCF_000164805.1 Carlito syrichta | reverse complement strand
CACTTCACAAAAGAAGACATTCGAGCAGCCAACAAACACATGAAGAAATGCTCAACCTCACTAATCATCAGGGAGATGCAAATCAAAACCACACTGAGATACCACCTAACTCCAGTCAAAATGGCAATTATCGACAACTCAAAAAATAACAGCTGCTGGAAAGGGTGTGGTGAAAAGGGAACACTTCTACATTGTTGGTGGGAGTGTAAACTAGTGCAACCTCTGTGGAAAGCAGTGTGGCGATTCCTAAAAGCTCTAAAAATTGACCTTCCATATGACCCTGCAATCCCCCTACTGGGAATATACCCTGAAGAACACAAATCACTCTATAAAAATGATACCTGCACACGTATGTTTATCGCAGAGTTGTTCACAATAGCAAGAACCTGGAAACAACCATGCTGCCCATCAAAAGAGGACTGGATTTTAAAAATATGATACATATACACGATGGAATACTACACAGCCATAAAAAAGAACAAAATCATGAATTTCGCAGCAACCTGGATGGAACTAGAGTCTATAATACTGAGTGACCTCTCACAGAAACAAAGATCCGAATATCACATGTTCTCACTCATATAATGGACCTTGAACATCCAATGCAATACTATAAGAAAATGACTGACGGTACTGGGAAACTACGGGGGGGAGGGGAATGGGATTAACAGTAGCAAATATCTGTCGGGGGATGGGAAAACACCTCTTATCAACAGGGTGCCTGAATGAAATGTAATTGCACACCTAACCCTTAACTGTACCCCACTAAACCATAATAAAAAATACTGATTAATGAAGAAAAAAAAAGAAATAAATGGCCCTCCTTTGTGATGGGTACCTCAGTGACTAGCATTACTCTATGATGGGTGCCCCAGTGACTAGTCATCTTCTGTAATGTGTGCCCCAGTGTCTGGCCCTCCTCTACAATGAATCCCAATGAAACACACTCCTATGGTATGGTAACCTCAGTAACTAGTCCTCCTCTGTGATCAGGGCCCCAGTGACTGGTCCTATTTTATGATCATTGCCCCAGTGAATAACTTTCCTCCATAACGTGTCCCATAGTGACTATCCCTCTTCTATAATGGAAATTTCAGTGACTGGCTCTTCCCTGTGATGCTTGTCCAAGTGAATGGCAATCCTCTCTGATGTCTGCTCCAGTAGCTGGTCCTCCTCTGGGATAGGTGCTTCAGTAAATGGTCCTCCTGTGTGATTGGTGTCCCAGTGACTTGCCTTCCTCCTAATGGGTGCCCTAGTGACTGATACTCCACTGCTCTGGTTACCTCAGTGACTAACCCTTCTCTGGAATGGGTGCCTCAGTGAGTGGACCTCCTCTGTGATGGCTGACAGTGTCACTGGCCCTCTATTTGATGGACTACTCAGTAAATGGGCCTCCTTTGTGATTGGTGGCCCAGGGTTTTGTCCTCCTACTAATGGGTTCTCCTGTGCAGTGCTCTTCTCTTGAATGGGTACTTTTGTGACTTACCATTTTGTGGGATGGGTCTTCAGTGACTGGCCCACCTCTGTGATGGGTACCACAGTCATAGGTTCTGCTCTGTGTTGGAGCCCTAGTGACTATTCCTCTTCTGCAAAGGTTGACCCAGTGATTAGCCCTCCTCTGTGATGGATACCCCAGTTTCTGACTCTCCTCTGTGATTTTTGTCCCAGTGACTGACTGACCTCTGTGACTGGTGCCCCCAAAAGTAGCATTCCTCTGTGATGGGTGCTCCCATGACTGGTCTTTCTCTATAATGGGTACCCCATGACTGGCAATCCTCTGTGATGGATGTCACAGTGATTGGTCCTTATTTGTGATCAGTGCTCAAGTGACTAGACTTCCTCTTCAATGGGTGCCCCTGACTAGTCCTCTTATATCATAGGTTCTTCAGTGAATGACTCTCCTCAATGATTCACGTGACAGTGACTGGCCCTCCTTCATGAAGGGTGATCCAGTGACTACCACTAATCCTATTGGGTGCTTGAGTGACTGGCACTCCGTGGTGATGGGTTCACTTGTGACTAGGTCTCCTCTTTGATGGGTGCCCAGGAACTGAGTCTGAACTGTGATGGGTGTCCCAGTGAGTCATACTCCTCAATGATTGATGCTCAGTGACTGCCACTCTTACAAATGTGTGTCCCAAAGACTGGTTCCCCTCTAGGATAGGTGCCTCAATGACAGGCACTCCTCTGTGTTGAGTGCCTCAGTTTCTGGACCCCCTGTTTGCTGCATTCCTCAATGACAGGCCCTGTTTGTGATTGGTGACTCAGTGATTGGCTCTCCTCCTAATGACTGCCCCAGTGACTGACTTTCCTCTAGGATGGGTGCCTCAGCACCTGGCCTACCTCTGTGATGGGTGCCTCAGTGACTGGAACCTCACCATGATGGGGGCCTCGGTTAAAGAACTTCTTCTGTGATGGGTGCCTTAATGACTGGCGCTCCTCTGTGATGATACCTCAATGACTGGTCCTCCTCTTGATGGATGCCTTTGTGACTAGCATTCCTTTGTGATGGGTACCAAAGAATGCCCCAGTGACTAGCCCTCCTCAATAATAGGTTATGTATGAAAGACTGCCACATGTGATGAATACCTCAGTGACTGGCCATCCTCTGGGATTTGTGTCCTAGTGAAGGGCCCTCCTTTGTGGACAATGCCCCAGTGAAAGATTTCCTCCATAATGGATCCCCTAGTGAATAATCTTCCACCACGGGAGCTCAAGTGATTGGCTCTCCGTGATATATGTCCCTGTGACTGACATACTTCTGTGATGGGTGAGTGAGTGATTGGCCCTCATCTGTGATGGGTGCCTCAGTGACTGCTCCTCCTGGGTGATGGGTGACTCATTGACTTTTCTCTGGGTTGGTACCCCAGAGACATGCCCTCCTCCTAATGGGTGCCCCAGTGACTTGAACTCCACTGGTATGGGTGCCTAAGAGACTGATCTTCCTCTGGGATAGGTGCCTTAGTGATTGTGCACCCTCTGTGATAATTGTCAGAGTGACTGGCCTTCATATTTCATGGGTGCCCTAGTGATTGGGCCTCCTCTGTGATTGGTGCCCAGTGTCTGGGTCTCCTAATAATGGATTTCAAAATGCCTTGCCATTTTTTGGAAGGTGACTCAGTGACTTCCTTTTCTGTGGGATGGATGCCTCAGTGACTGGCTCTCATCTGTGATAGGTTCCTCAGTGACTGACTGTGCTCAGTGATGGTGCCCCAATAACTGGTCATCATTTGTGATGGTTGATCCAGTGACCTGCCCTCCTCTGTGTTGGGTGCTTCAGTTTCTGGCTCTCCTCTGTGATGTTTGCCCCAGTGACAGGCTCACCTCTGTGACTGGTGCCCCAGTAAGTAGTGTCCTTCTGTGATGGTTGCCCCAGTGACAGACCCTCTTCTATAATGGGTGCATTCCTAAATGGCACACATCTGTGATGTGTTCTGTAGTGATAGTCTCTTCTCTGTGATTAGTGCCCCAGTGACTGGCCCTCTTGTGTGATCAGTGCCCCAGTAACAAGCCATCTTCCACAATGGGTGCCCTACAGACTAGCCCTCTTCTACCGTAAGTTCTCAGTGAATGGCTCCCCTCAGTGATACATGTCCCAGTGACTGGTCCTTCTTTGTGATGGGTAACCCATTCTTCTATGAGAATGGGTTACCCATTGAATTACCTTCCTCTGCTATGGGTCCCAGTGAATGATCTTCCTCTGCTATGGGTGCCACAGTGGCTAGCTTTCCAGTGTGATGTGTGTCCCAGTAACTAGTGCTCCTCTGTGAGGGGTGCGACCATCCCTGGCTGTCCTCTTGTATGGCTGGCCCAGTAAGTGCCATTCTTTGTTAAAGGTGCTTTAGTGACTGCCTCTCTTCTGTGTCCAATGACTAGCCCTCCTTTGTGATGGGTGCTCCAGTGAG
Organism: Carlito syrichta; assembly: GCF_000164805.1. Taxonomy (NCBI): domain Eukaryota; kingdom Metazoa; phylum Chordata; class Mammalia; order Primates; family Tarsiidae; genus Carlito; species Carlito syrichta. The sequence goes on along the minus strand of NW_007238073.1, from coordinate 45,985 downwards.
TGGTCTTCTACTTGATGGAAACTCAGTGACTGTCCCTACCCTATGTTTGGGGCCTCATTGGCCCTCCTCTGTGATCTGTGCTCCTGTGATGGGGTCTTCTCTGTAATCAGAGTTCCAGTGACTGGCCCTCATCTGTGATTGGTATCCCAGTGTCTGGTCCTTGTATGTGATCTGTGCCCTATGATTGGCCCTCCTTCTTATGGGTGCCAAAGAGACAAGGCATCCTCTATGGCAGGTACTTCATTCACTGTCCCAACTCTGTGATAACTTCCTCAGTGACCAGGTCTCATCTGTGATTGGTGCCCAAGTGACTAGACCTCCTCTGTGATGGGTATCCCAGTCATTGATCCTCTTCCATAATGGGACCACAGTATCAGGGCTTCCTCTCTGATTGGTACCCAAGTGCTGGCCATCCTCTGTGATGGGCACTTCAGTTTCTGGATCTCCTCTTTGATGCTTGTGCCCAGAGAATAACATTCTTCTGTGATGGCTGTCCTAGTACTTGGGCCTCCTCAGTAATGAGTGCCCCAGTGAATAACTTGCTCTGTGATGTGTGCCACAGTGACTAGGCCTCCTTGGTAATGGGTGCTCTAGTGACTTACTTTCCTGTGTGATAGATGCTCCAGTGCCTGGACTTTAATAGATGCACCAGTGACTAGTCTTCTTCTGTGATGGGTGTCCCAGTGACTAGTACTTCATTTTGTTGGGTATCCCAGTGACTGGACCTCCTCTGGGATGGGTGCCTCAGTGACATTCAGTCTTCTGTGATGCTTGCCCAGTGAATGGCACTCCACTGCGATGGTACCCTAATAACTTGTCCTTTTCTGTGATGGGTGCCCACACTTCTTCTGTGATGAGTACCTCAGTGAATGTCCCTCTTCTATGATCAATGCCACAATGACTTTCCCTCTCCTGAATGCCCCAGTGACTGATACTCCTTTGAGAAGGATGCCTCAGTAATTGACACTTCTTTGACATGGGTACCTCATTGACTGGTCCTCCACTGTAATAGATTCTCCTGTGATGGACGCTCCTCCTAATTCAGGACCACTGAATCGACCTTGTCTTTGATTGGTGCCTCATTGACTGGCTTTCCTCTTGGATGCATGCCAAAGAAATTGGCTCTCTGCCTTGATAGTGCCCCAGTTACTATTCCTCCTCAGTGAAGGGTGCCCTTAGTGACTTGCCCTCTTCTGTAATTGGTGGCCCAGTGATGGCTCTCCTTTATGATGTTTGTCTCAATGATTGTTTCTTCTCTGTGATGGATGCCCCAATAACTAAGCTTCTTCTGTGATGGATGCCCCAGTGACCTGTCCTTTTCTATAATTGTTGCCCTATAATTTTAACTTCTCAGTAATGGGTCCCCAGTGACTGTCCCTCCTCTGTCAGTGCTCATGTGACTGTCCCTCCTTTGCAAAAGGTGGCAAAATGACCAGCCCTCTTCCATAATGAGTGCTCTAGTGAATGGCTCTCTTCTTTCATGGGTGACCAGTGGCTCACTCTGTTCTATGATACATGTTCTAGTTACTGGCCCTCATATGTGATGGGTGCCCCAGTGACTGGTATTGATGGATGCCTCAATGATTAGTCCTCCTCTGTGATCTGTGTTCCAGTGACTGGACACACTTCTAATTGGTACCGCCAATGACTGGCCCTTCCCTGGAATAAGTGCCTCTGTGACTGAACCTTTGTGATAGGTGCCCCAGTGACCGGCCCTCCTTCTAACGGGTGCCCCAGTGAATGACCCTTCCTCTGTGATTGGTCCCCCAGTGACTGGCCGTCTTCCTAATGGTAGCCCCAGTGTCTGGCCCTCCTCTGTGATGGATGCCTCAGTGACTAGTCAAACTCTGTGATGGATGTCACTGTGACTGGCTCTCCTCTTAATTGATGCCCCAGTTCCTGGCCTCCTTGTGATGGATGCCTCAGTGACTAACCTAACTCTGTGATGGATGACCCAGTAGCTAGACCTCCTCTGTAAAGGATAACCCCGTAACTGGTCTGCCTCTGTGATGGGTGGTCCAAGATTGTCCTTCATCTGTCATAGGTATACCAGTGACTGGGCCTTCTCCATTATTGAATCTCCAGTGACTAGGCCCCCTCTGTGATTGGAGCCCCATTGGCTGCCACTCCCTGCAATCGTTGTCACACTGACTGGCCTCCTCTGTAAAGGTTGTCCCAATGACTGTCTTTTCTCCAAAATGGGTGCCCCAATGACTGGTTTGCCTCTGTGATAAGTGCCACAGAGACTAGTCCAACTCTGTGATGGATATCCCAGTGACTAGCCCTCCTCTGTGAGAGGTGCCCCTATGACTAGCTCACCTCTGTGATGGGCTGTTCAGTAGTTGTTCCTCATCAGTTATAGGTAATCTAGTGATTGGTTCTTCATTATAGGTGCTTCAGTGGGTGAATTCCTCTGATGGTGCCCCAGTGACTGACATTCTACCATAATGGTTGCAGCAGTGACTAGCCCTCTTCTATGAAGGTTGTCCAAATGACAAGCCCTACTCCATAATGGGTGCCCAGTAACTGACTCCCCTTCTTTATGGGTGAAACAATGGCTAACCCTCCTCTGTGTTGGCTGTCTGAGTGACTAGCCCTCTTCTTTAAGGGGTGGCCCCATGACTGGCCCACCTTTGTGATGAGTGACTGAGTGATTGTCCTTCATCTCTTTTTTTTTTTTTTGAGTGGGGT
>NW_007238073.1:0-42969 GCF_000164805.1 Carlito syrichta | reverse complement strand
GTCTCGAACCCGCGGGCTCAGGCAATCCACTCACCTCAGCCTCCCAAAGGTGCGGTATTACAGGCTGAGCCACCGAGCCCAGTTTGTCCTTCATCTTATAGGTGGCCAATGATGGGGCCTCCCCCGGGATGGTGCCTTAGTAATTGGGCCTCCACTGTGATGAATGCCCCAAGGACTGGACCTCCTCTGTGATGATTGACCAGTGACTGCCCCTCTTGATGAATGACCCAGTGACTGGCCCTCCTCATATTGAGTGCTCCATTGACTGACCCTCCACTGTAATGGGTGACACAGTGACTAGCCTTTTTCTGTGATGTGTGTCCCAGTGACTGAACTTCCTCTGGGCTTGTTGGCCCAATGACTTGCCCTCTTCTCTGATCAGTGCATCAGAGACTGACCCTCTTCCTACCAGGTGCCCCGTGACTGGCTCTCTACTGTGATGTGTGCACCAGAGACTAGACCTCCTCTGTGATAGGTGCCCAGGACTGGGCCTCATCTCAGATAGATGCCCCAGTGATTGTCATGCCTTTGTGATTATTGTCCTTCACAATGGGTAGCCCAATTACTGACCCTCCTCTGGGCTGTGTGACTCCATGACCTTTTTCTGTAGTGGCTTTCTCAGTAACTGACCCTCCTTTTTGATGGGTACCTCAGTGACTTGCCCTCTTCTGACTTGCCCTCTTCTGGAATGGGTGCCTAATTGTTAGGCCCACCTCAGGTGCTTCAATAACTGGCACTTCTCTGGGTTAGTTGCCTCATTGGCCCTTCCCTGGGAAGGGTGTCTCAAAACTCGTTCTCCTTTGTGATGATGCCCCAGTGACAGGTCCTCTTCTGTGATGGATGCTGCAGTGACTGTCTCTCCTCTGGGATATGTGCCTCAGTGACTGGTCCTCCTCTGTGAATGGTGACCCAGTGTTTAACCATCATACTAATGTGTTCTCCAGGGCAGAGCCCTCCTCTTGGATGGGTGCTCTGTGACACACCATTTGCTGTGATTGCTTTTAAGTGACTGACCCACCGCTGAGATAGGTGCCTCAATCATTGACTCTGCTCTGTGGCTGGTCCTCTTCCATAATGTTTGATCCAGTGACTGGCCCTACTCTGCGAGGAGTGTCCCAGTTTATGATTCTTCTCTGTGATGTTTGTCCCAGTGACTGCCTCATCTCTGTGACTGGTGCCACAGTAAGTGTCCCATGACTGATACTCCTTTGTGATAGGTGTGACAGTGGCTGGTCCTCCTTTGTAATTGGTGCCCCCAATGACTTGCCTTTTTCCAGAATGGGTGCCCTACTTATTTCATGGGTTCTACAGTGAATAGCTTTCCTCTATGATACATGTGCCTGTGACTGGCTTTCCTTCATAATGGGTGCATCGGTGACTGGCACTCATCCTATTGGGTGCCTAAGTGACTAGCCCTACACTGTGATGTGATCTCCTTTGTGATGGGTGCCTCCTTGACTGCTCCTGCTCTGTGATAAGTTCCTCAGTGACTTGGTCTTTTCTGTGATGTGTGCTAAAGTGACAAGCCCTCCCAGTTACTGACCCTCCTCCATAACGGGGGCCACAATATCAGGGCTTACCTTGTGATTGGTGCCCAAGTAACTGGCCCTCCTCTGTGATTGGTACCCCAGTGAATAAAATTTTTCTGTGATGGGTGTCCTAGTACTTAAGCCTCCTTGGTAATAGGTATCCCATTGAATACCATCCTCTGTGATGGGTCCCACAGTCACTGGGCCTCCTCTGTAATAGGTGCTTCAGTGACTGGTTTTCCTGTGTGATAGATACCCCAGTGCCTGGGCTTCCTCAATAATTGGTGCACCAGTTACTGGTCCTCTTCTATGATGGGTGCCTCAGTGATTGGCACTCTTCTTTGATGGGTGTCATGGAGACTTTTTGTCCCCTGGAATGGAGCCTCCATGAAAGTCAGTCCTTGTGATGGGTGCACAGTGATCATGCCCCTGTAACTGCTCCTTCTCTGTGATGGGTGCCTCTGTGAATAGCCATCTTCTGTGATGGGTACCTGAGTGAATACACTTCTTCTGTGATGGGTACCTCAGTGACAGCCCTTCCTGTGTTATCAGTGCCTCAATGACTTGCTCTCCCCATGAGTGCCCCAGTGACTGGCACTCCTCTGGCTGGGTGCCTCAGTGATTGTCACTCCTCTGGTATGGTTGCCTCATGGAGTTGCCCTCCTCTGTGATCGTTGCCTCAGTGACAGGCCCTCCTCCTAATGCATGACCAGTGAATCACCTTCATCTTGGATGGGTGCCTCATTGACTGGTCCTCTTCTTTTTTGTATGCCTCTGTAACTATCTCTCCACTATGATGGTGCCCCAGTGATTATTCCTGTTCAGTGGTGTGTGCCCCCAGTAACTTTCCCTCTTCTGTAATTGATGCCACAGAGTCTGGCTTTCCTCTATAATGTTTATCTCAGTGACTGGCTCTCATCTGTGATTGGTGCTCCACTAACTAGGTTTTCTCTGTGATGGGTGCCCCAGTGGCTGACACTCCTCTATAATGGTTGCCCCATGATTTTAACTCCTCAGTGACGGGTCTCCATTGTCTGTCTCTCTCATCAATGTTCTCCATTGACTGTCCCTCCATGTATAAAGTGACCCAATGGCTAGCCCTCTTCCATAATAAGTGAATATACCTCTTCTCTCATGGGTGCTTAAGTGACTCAGTCTCCTCTGATGCATGTCCCAGTGACTGGCCCTCACATGTGATGGGTTCTCCAGTGAGTGGACCTCCTCTGGAGGGGTACCTCAGTGATTGGTCCTCTTCTGTGATCAGTGCTTCAGTGACTGGGCATCCTTCTAATTATTATTCCAATAACTAGCCCTCCCCTGGAATAAGTGCCTCTGTGACTGAACCTCCTCTGTGATTGGTACCCAAGTAACTGGCCCTCCTCTTAATGGGTGCTCCAGTGAATGACCCTCTACTGTGATGGGTGCCCCAGTGACTGACCCTCCTCTGAGATGGGTGCCTCAGTGATAGGTCCACCTCCTATTGTTTGCTTTGGTGACTGACACTCCTCTTGGATGGTTGCCTAATTGACTGGCCCTCCTCTGGGAAAGGTGCCTCAGTTACTAGCTCTCCTTTGTGAGGGTGCCCCAATTACTGGTCCTCTTTTGTGCTGGGTGCCTCAGTGAATAGGATTCCTCTGTGATGGAGAACCCAGTGACCAACTTTCTACTGTGATGGGTGCATGAGGAGTGCCTTTTCTGTGTTGGATATCCCAGGGATTGGCCCTCCTTTGATCAATTCCCCAGTGACTACCTTTCTTCATAATGGGTTTCCCAGTGACTGACTCCCCTCTGGGATGGATGCTTCAGTGTGGTCCCTCCTCTGTGAAGGATGTTTCAGTTTCTGGCCCTCCCCTTTGTTGGGTGCCTCAATGACTGGCCCTCCTCTGTGATTGGTTCCCTATTTTGATTGGCCTTCCCCTAATGGTTCCTCAGTGACTGGCCCTTTTCTGGAATGGGTACCTCAGTGACTAGTCTACCTCTGTGATGGGTGCCCCAGTGACTGAAACTTCTCTGTAATAGGTGCCTCAGTGACTAGCTGTTCTCAGAGATGGTGCCCCAGTAACTGGTCATCCTCTGTGATAGTTGATCTCATGACTAGTCCTTCTCTGTGCTGGTCGCCTCAGTTTCTACCACTCCTCTGTGATGTTTGTCCCAGTGACTGGCTCACCTCTCTGGTGCCCTATAGCTAGGCCTCCTGCATAATGGGTGTCCTAAAGACTAGCCCTCTTCTATCATTAGTTATTCAGTGAATGGGATGGGTGCCTCAGTGAATGAACTTCCTCTGTTATAGGTTACATAGTTATTAGTCTTCCACTGTGATGTGTGCCCCAGTGACTATACTTCCTCTGTGATTGCTGGTTCAGTGACTTGCCCTCCTCTGTGATCAGTGACCCAGACACTGACCTCCTGTTATTGGGTGCCCCAGTGACTGGACCTCCTCTTTGATGGGTGCCCAGGGACTGGACCTCATTTCCAAGTGATTGGCCCTCCTTAGTGATCAATGCCAAAGTGACTCCCTCTTTTCATAATTGGTGGCCCAATTACTGGCCCTCCTCTGGGATGGGTGATTCAGTGACCCTGCTCTGTAATGGGTGCCCCAGTGACTGACCCTCCTCTGGAATGGGTGCTTCAGTGTCTGGTTCACTTCCTAAAGGGTGCTTCAATGACTGACCTTCCTCTGGGATAGTTGCCGCATTGACTGGCCCTTCACTGAGATGAGTGATTCAGTGACTGGCTCTCCATTGTGATAGTGCCCAGTGACAAATCTTGTTCTGTGATGGATGTCTCAGTGACTAGGACTCCTCTGTGGTGTTGACCCCAGTGACCAACTTTCTTCTGTGATGAGTGCCACCATGGCTGTAACTTCACAGTGATACCTCCACCAGTGACTGGCTCTCCTTAGTGATGGGTGACCTAGTGATTAGCCCTGTTCTGTAATGTGTGCCCCAGCGACTGGGTTTCCACTGTGATGAATTCCCCAATGGCTGGTCTTCAAACTCTTGACTGTCTGAGTGACTGGCATTCCACTGAGATGGTTCCCCAGAGATTGGGCCTCCACTGAAATAGGTGCCCAGGGAATGGACATGATCTGTGGTGGAAGCCCCAGTGACTGGTCTTCCTGTGATGGGTTCTTTAATAAATTGCCCTCCTCTGTGATGGATGTCTCAGTTTCTGACACTCCTCTGTTTTGGGTACCTCAGTTACTGGCCCTCCTCTGTGATCAGTGCACCAGTTATTGGCCTTCCTTGAATGGGTGCCCCAGTGACTGCCCTTTACTGGAATGGGTGCCTCTGTGACTGGCCCCTACCTCTGTGTTGGGTGACTCAGTGGCTGGACTTCCTCTGAAATGATGACTTAGTTACTGGCCTCCTCTGTGATGGTTGCCTCAGTGGCAAGCATTCCTCTTTGATGGGTGCTCCAGAGACTAGCCTTCTTTTTTGATGGGTGCCCCAGTGAATGTTCTCTTGTATAATGGTTATCCCATGACAGGCAATCCTGTGTGATGGGTATCTCAGTGACTGGTCCATCTCTATGATTGGTGTTCCCGTGACTGGCCCTCCTCATGACCAGTGTCCCAGTGACAGACTTTCCTCCACAATGTGCACATAGTGGCAAATCCTCTTCTCTCATGGGAGCTGCAGTGACTGGCTTTCTTATCCAATGCATATGTAAGTGGTTGGCACTCAGTGATGTGTGTTTCAATGATTGACCCTCCTCTGAAATGGGTGACGCTGTTACTGGCCCTGTTCTGTGATTGGTGTCCCAGTGACTTGCCCTCTTCCTAAAGGGTGCCACTGTCACTGAAACTCCACTGATATGGGTGCCTCAGTGATTAACCCTCCTCTAGAATGGGTAGCTCAGTGACTGCACCTTCTCTGTGATGGTTGACAGAGTCACTTGCCCTCATATTTGATGGGCACCTCCGTGAATTGGCCTCCTCTGTGATTGGTGACCCAGCATTTGGTCCTCCTATTAATAGGTTTCCCAGTGCAAGACCCTCTTCTTGGTTGGGTGCCTCTGTGACTTACAATTTTGTGGGATAGATCTTAAGTGACTGGCCCTCCTCTATGACAGGTGCCTCAGTCATTGGCTCTACTCTGTGATGGTGCTCCAGTGACTGGTCTTCTTCTGTAATGGTTGATCTAATGACTGACCCTCCTCTATGATGGGCGCCCCAGTTTCTGGCTCTCCTTTGTGATGTTTGTTCCTGTGACTGGCTCATCTTTATGATAGGAGCCTCATTAAGTAGCATTCCTCCATGATGTGTGCCCCAGTCACGGACCCTGCACTAAAATGGAATCCAAATGACTGGCTCTCCTCTGTGATGGGTGTCACGTTGAGTGGTCCTCCTTTGTGGTCAGTGTCCCAGTGACTAGCCTTCCTCCAAAGTGGGTGTCCTACTAACTAACTCTTCAATATCTTGGGTTCTCCAGTAAATCACTCTCTTCTATGATGCATGTGCCAGTGACTGGCTCTCTTTTTTGATGGATGCTCCAGTAACTGGACCTCATTCTATTGGATGCCTGAGTGACTGGCCCTCCACTGTAATGGGTTTCCCTGTGATTAGGCTTCTGCTTTGATGGGTGCCCAGGAATTGGACCTGATCTCTGGTGGGTGTCCTAGTAACTGGAACTCCTCTCTGATCAATGTCCTAATGACTGCCCCTCTTCCTAATGGGTATTCCAGTGACAGTATCCCAGATGGGATGGGTACCTCAGTAATGGGCCATCCTCTGTGATGAGTGCCTCAGTTTCTGGCACTCCTCTTTGCTGGGTGCCTCAATGATGGGCTCTGCTATGTGTTTTGTGCCACAGTGATTGGCCCTCCTCCTAATGATTGCCACAATGACTGACCCTCCTCTGGGATGGGTGACTCAGTGCCTGGTCTACCTGTATGATGGATGCCACAGTGACTGGACCTCCTCAGAGATGCATTCCTCAGTTACTGGCCCTCCTCTGTAATGGGCACCCCAATGAGGGGCCCTACTCTGTGATGAGTGCCTCAGTGACTAGCATTCCTCTGTGACTCGTGCCCTAGTGGAAAAACCTTCTTCAGTGATTGGTGACCCAGTGACTCACCCTCCTCTTTAATGGGTTCTGCATGACAAGCTCCCCCAAATGATGGGTACCTCAGTGACTAGCTGTCTTCTGTGATTGATGACCCAGTAACAGACCCTCTTTTGTGATCAGTGCACCAGTGAGTGGTTATCCTCCATAATGGATCCCTTAGTGAATAACCCTCTTCTATCAAGGGAGCACAAGTGACTGGCTCTCCTTCATGATGTATGTTCCAGTAACTGGCCCTCTTCTGTGATGGATACCCAGTGGTGACTGGCCCTTCTCTGTGATGGGTGCCTCAGTGACAGACCTTCCTCAGTGATTGGTGCCCCAGTGACTTGTCCTCCTACTAATGGGTGTCCCAGTGACTGGAACTCTGCTGGTTTGGGTGCCTAAGTGACCGACCTTCCTCTGGGACAGGTGTCTCAGTGACTGTACATCCTCTGTGATGGTTGCCAGAGTGACTGGCCCTAATTGATGGGTGACTCAGTGACTGTGCTTCCTCTGTGATCAGTGCCCTGTAGCCAGGCCTCCTACTAATGGGCTCCCAAGTGCCTTGCCCTTGTCTTGGGTGTTGACTCAGTGACTTCCCCTTTTGTGGGATGGGTGCTTCAGTGACTGGATGCCCTCAGTGATGGTGTCCCAGTAACCAGTCATCTTTGTGATGGTTGACCCAGTGACTAACCCTCCTCTGTGATGGGTACTTCAGATCCAGTTCTTCTCTCATATTTCTCAGTGACTGGCTTACCTCTGTGATTGATGCCCCAGTAAGTAGTGCCCTTCTGTGATGATTGCCCCAGCAATTGGTCCTCCTCTATAATGGGTGCCTCATAACTGGTATGTCTCTGTGATGGCTTCTGCAGTGACTGGTCCTTCTCTGAAATTAGTGCCCCAGTGACTGGTCCTCCTTTGTGATCAGTGCACCAGTAAATAACCCTCCTCCATAAAGAATTTCCTAACGACTAGCCCTGTTCTATCATAAGTTCCCTAGTGAATGGCTTTCCTCTATGATGCATGTCTCAGTGTCTGACCCTTCTTTGTTATGGATGCCCCAGTGACTGGCTCTTCTATGGGATAGGTATCCCACTGAATGAGCTGCTTTTCACGGATGCCACAGGGATAGCCTTTCATTGTGATGTGTGACCCTGTGACTAGCATTCCTATGTGAGGGATACCTCCATCACTGGCCTTCCTCTGTGATGGATGCCCCAGTAAGTGGCCTCCTCTGCTAAGGAAGCCTCGTTGACTGCCCCTTTTCTGTGTCGGGTGATCAGTGATGAGCCCTCCTTTGTGATGGTTGCCCCAGTGACTGGCCTACTTTAATGGGTACCTCAGTGATTGTCCCTCCTCTATGTTTGGTGCCTCATTGACTGGCTCTCCTCTTTGATCAGTACTCTAGTAACTGGCTCTTCTCTGTAATCAGAGTCCCAGCGACTGGCCCTCATCTGTGATTGGTGTCCCAGTGACTTGTCCTTATATGTGATCTGTGCCCCATGATTGGCCCTCCTTCTAATGGGTGCCAGAATGACAATACCACTTCTGTGATAGGTGCCTCATTGGCCCTATTCTGTGATAGATACCTCAGTGACTTGGTCTCCTCCATGATGGGTGACCAAATGACTAGTTCTCTGTGATGGGTATTCAAGTCTCTGATTCTCTCGATAATGGGGGCCCTGGTATCAGGGCTTCCTCTACAATGAGTACCCAAGTAACTTGCCCACCTCTAGGATTGGTATCCCAGTGAATAAAACTCTTCTGTGATTGGTGTCTTAATACTTGGGTTTCCTCAGTAATGGGTGCCCCTTTGACTACCCTGCTTTGTGATGGGTGCCACGGTGACTAGCCCTCCTCTAATGGGTGCTCTGTCAACTGTCCCTCCTGTGCGATAGGTGCCCCAGTGCCTGGGCTTTCTCAAAATTAGTGAACCAGTGGCTGGCCCTCTTCTGTAATGGGTGCTTCCGTGACTAGCACTCCTCTTCTATGTGTGTTTCATTGACTGGCCCTCCTCAGTAATGGGTGCCTCAGTGAGAGTCACTCCTTTGTGATGGAGGCTCAGTACTGGCTCTCCATTGTGATGGTGCCCCAGTAACTGCTCCTCCTCTGTGATGGATGTCTCAGTGAATAGTTGTCCTCTATGATGTGTGCCCCGGTGAAAATATGCCTCTGTTTTCAGTACCTCAGCTACTGCCCATCCTTTGTGATCAGTGCCTCAATGACTTTCCTTCTTACTAATGAATGCCCCAGTGATGGACATTCTTTGGGGATGGAAACCTCAGTGATTGGCCTTCCTCTGGCATGGGTGCCTCATTGAGTGGCCCTCCTCTGTTATTGATGCTCCAGTGACAGGCCCTCTTCTTAATGCATGACCAGTGAATCACCCTCATCTTGGATTGGTGCCTCATTGACCGCCACCCTCTAGGACGCATGCCTCAGTAAAAGGCTCTCTGCTATTATGGTCCCCAAGTGAATAGTCCTCCTTTGTTATGGGTGCCCCAGTGACTGGCTGTCTTCTATATTTGGTGCCCCAGTGACTGGCTCTCCTATGTAATATTTACCTCAGTGATTGGTTCTCCTCTGTGATGGGTGCCCCAGTAACTACGTTTTTTCTGTGATGGGTGACCAAGTGACTGAACTTCCTCCATAATGGTTGCCCCATAATTTTAACTCATCAGTGATGGGTCTCCAGTGAATGCCCCTCCTCTGTTTTCAGTGCACATGTGACTGTCCCTCCCTTGTGAAAGGTGACCCAATGAATGACCATCTTCCATAATGAGTACACTAATGAATAGCCCTTCTCTCATGGGTGCTCCAGTGACTCACTCTCCTCTGTGATGCACATCACAGTGACTGGCCCTCATATGTGATGGCTGCCTCCTATGCACATCACAGTGACTGGAACTCCTCTACCATAAGTGAGAGGCATAAGTGACTGGTTCCTCCTCTGTGATGGGTGCTCCAGTGACTGGACATCCTTCTAATTGGTACTCCAATGACTAGACCTCCCCTGGAATGAGTGCCTCTGTGACTGAAACTCCTCTGTGATTGATGTACCAGTGACTGGCCTTCTTCCTAATGGATGCCCCAGTGACTTACCCTCCTCTGTGATTGGTGTCCCAGTGACTGGCCCACCTCCTAATGGTTGCCCCAGTGACTGGCCCTCCTCTGTGATGGGTGCCTCAGTGACTGGCCCTCCTCTGTGATGGGTGCCTCAGTGACTAGTCCAATTCTGTGATATATGTCCCAGTGACTGGCACTTCTCCTAATTTGTGCCTCAATGACTGACCCTCCTCTGGGATGTGGGCCTCAGTAGCTAGGCCTCACTGTTGTGGGTGCCCCAGTAATTGGGCCCCTTCTGTGATGACTGTACAATGACTGGGCACCCTCTTGATCAGTGTCCCAGTGACTAACCTTCCTCCTATTTGGTGCCCAATTGACTTGTCCTCCACTGTGATGGGTAATTTACTGACTAACCTTCTTCTGCAGTGGGTGCCCCAGTGACTGGGAATCTGTTGTGATTGCTGCCCCAGTGACTGGCCCTCCTCAGTCTTGGGTACCTAAGTGACCTGTTCTCCTCTGTGTTGAAGCTCCAGAGACTAACCATCCACTGTGGTGTGTGCCCCACTGTCTAAACCTCCTCTGAGATTGGTGGCTCAGTGACTTGCCCTCTTCTGTGACCGGTGCCCCAGAGACTGACCCTCTTTCTATTGGGTGCCAGAATGACTGACCCTCGACTTGATCCCCGCTGTGATCGGTGCCTCAGTGACTGACCCTCCTCTTTTGTGTTTGGTGCCCAGTGACTAGCCCTCCTTTGTGATGGGTGCCCCAGTGACTGGCCTTCCACTGTGATGAGTAGCCCAGTGACATTCCCTCCTCTCTGGTGCTCATTAACTAGCCCTCCTTTGCAATCTGTGCTCCAGAGGCAGGCTCTTCTCTGTAATCAGAGACCCAGTGACTGGCCCTCATCTGTGATTGGTTTCTCAGTGACTGGCCCCTATACATGATCTGTGTCTCATGATTGGCCCTCTTTCTAATAGATGCCACATTGACAAGGGCTTCTTTGTGATAAATGCCTCATTGACTGGCCCTTCTCTGTGATATATGTCTCAGTAACTTAGTCTACTCTGTGATGGTTGCCCAGGTGACTAGCACTCCTCTTTGATGGGTTTCCCAGTCACTGATGCTCTTCCATAATGGGACTTTAGTATCAGAGCTTTTCCTCTAATTATGCCCTAGTGCCTGGACCTCCTCTGTGATTAGTACCCCAGTGAATGACACTCTACTGTGATGGGTGACCTAGTACTTATGCCTCCTCTGCAATGGATGCCCCTGTGACTACCCTCCTCTGTGATAGGTGCCAGAGTGACTGGGCTTCCTTGGTAATGGGTGATCCAGTGACTGGCCCTCTTGTGCAATAGAGGAACAAGTGCCTGGTCTTCCTCAATAATAGGTGCACCAGTGAGTGGTCCTCTTCTGCGATGGATGCTCCAGTGACCAGCACTCCTCTTTGATGGGTGTCCCAGTGACTGTTCCTCCTCTGAGATGGGTGCCTCAATGTCAATCAGTTCTCTGATTTTTGCTCAGTGAATAGCTCTCCACAGTGATGGTGCCCCAATAACTGGTCCTCTTCTGTGGTCGGTGACCCAGTGAATAGCCATCTTCTGTGATGGGTGCCCCAGTGAAAAAATTTCTGTGATGCACACCTTAGCAACTGTTCCTCCTCTGTTGTCAGTACCTCAATAACTTGCCCTCTCCTACTGAGTTCCCCATTGAATGACACTCCTTTGTGATGGATGTCTCAGTGATTGGCTCTCCTCTGGTATGGGTGCCTCATTGAGTGGCCCTCCTCTCTGATTGATGACCCAGTGATGGATCCTCCTCTTAATGCATGACCAGTGAATCACCCTCATCTTGGATTGTTCCCTCATTGACTGGCCCTCTCTTGGTTGTATGTCTCTATAGCTGTCTCTCCCCTGTGAGGTCGCCTAGTGACTAGCCCTCCTCTGGGATGAGTTCCTTAATGACAGGCCCTCCTCTGTGATAGGTGTCTCACTTTCTGATCCTCATCTGTCCTGGATGACTCAGTGATGGGACCTCCTCTGTGATTTACCATACTCTTAATAAGTTCCCCAGTGACTGGCCCTCCTCTGGGATGAGTGCCTCTCTGACTGGTCCCTCCCTCTGTGTTGAGTGCCTTGGTGACTGCACCTGCTCTGGGGTGGATGACTAGCCCTCTTCAGTGATGGGTGCCTCAGTGACTCTCCTCTGATAATTCATCTATGAATGCCCCCATTGACTTGTCCTCTTCTGTAATTGGTGGACCAGTTACTGGCTTACCTCTGTGATGCCTGTTTCAGTGAAATGGCTCTCCTCTGTGGTGGGTCCTCCAGTAAATAGGCTTTACCTGTGATGGGTGTCCCAGTGACTGGCCCTCCTCTAAAATAGTTGTCCCATGATTTTAAAACTTCAATGAGGAATCCCCAATGACTGTCCCTCTTGTGTGTTCAGTGCTCATGTGACTGCCCTCCTTTGTGAAAGGTGACCCGATGACTATCCCTCCTCCATAATGAGTACACTAGTGAATAGTGCTCTTCTCTCATGGGTGCTCCAGTGACTCATTCACCTCTGTGATGCATTTCCCAGTGACTGGCCCTCATATGTGATGGGTGCCCCAGTGAATGGGCTTCTTCTGGACAGGAGCCTCAGTGACTGCTACTCCATTGTGATCAGTGCTAGAGTGACTGGACATCCTTCTAATTGGTACCCCAATGATAGGCCCTCCCCTAGAATGAGTGCCTCTGTGACTGACTCTCCTCTGTGATCAGTGCCCCAGTGATGGCCCTCCTCCTAATGGGTGTCTAAGTGACTGAACAACCTCTGTGATTGGTGCCCCAGTAACTGACCTTCCTCCTAATGATTACCCCAGTGACTAACCCTCTTCTGTGATGGGTGCCTCAGTGACTAGCTCAATACTGATGTATGTCTCAGTGACTGGCACTTCACCTAATTGGTGATCCAGTGACTGACTCTCACCTGGAATGAGTGCTTCAGTGACCAGATCTCACTGTGTTGGGTGCCCCAGTGATTGGACCTCTTCTGTGGAGACTGTTCAGTGACTGGGCTCCTTCTTGGTGGGTGTACCAGTGACTGACCTTCCTCCTACTGGGTGCCCAACTGACTGGCCCTTCACTGTGATGGGTACCTTACTGACTAGGCTTCTTCTGTGATGGATGCCCCAGTGACAGGGCCTCTATGGTGATTGCTGCCCCAGTGACTGGCCCTCCTCATTTTTTGGTATCTAAGGTGACCTGCTTTCCTCTATGTGGAGCTCCAGAAACTAGCCCTCCACTGTGATATGTGCTCCAGTTACTGAACTTGCTCTGTGGTTGGTGGCCCAATTATTTGCCCTCCTCTGTAATTGGTGCCACTGAGACTGACCCTCCTCCTATTTGGTGTCCCAGTGACTGACACTTAACTATAATGGGTGCACCAGTGACTGGACTCCTCTGTGATGGGTGATCAGGGACTGGGCCTCATCTGACATGGGTGTCTCAATGGTTGGCACTCCTCTGTGATTGTTCCCCAAGTGATTCTCACTATCCATCATGGGTAGCTGAATTACTGGCCCTTTTCTAAGATGTGAGACTCCATGAGCCTGCTTTGTAAAGGGTGCCTCAGTGATAGGCTCTCCTTTGTGATGGGTGCCCCAGTGACTGAACCTCTTCTGGTATGGGTGCCTCGTGATAGGCCTACCTCCTAATGAGAGCTTCAGTGACTGGTTCTCCTCTGGGGTGGTTGCCTCATTGACTGACTCTTCTCTGGGAAGGATGCTCAGTGACTGACTCGCCTTTGTGATGCTGCCCCAGTGACTGAACCTCTTCTGTGATGGGTGCCTCAATGGTTAGGAGTCCTCTGTGACGGTGGCCCCAGTGACCAGTCTTCTTCTGTGAGGGATGGCAAGTGATTGGGCCTTTGCTGTGTTGCTTGCCTCCATGACTTGTCCTCCTTAGTGATGATTTTTCTAATGACTAGCCCTTCTCTGTGATATGTTCCACAGTAACTGTGATTCTTCTGTGATGAGTGCCTCAGTGAATGGTCCTCAAACGATTAGGTGTCAGAATGACTGGCACACCACTGTAATGAGTTCTACATTGACGGGGCCTCATCTGCAATTGATGTCCAGGGATTTGACATGATCTGTGATGGGTGCCCCAGTGACTAGTCCTCCTCTGGGATGAGTTCCTCAATGACAGGCCCTCCTCTGGATGGGTGTCTCACTTTCTGACCCTCATCTGTCCTGGATGACTCAGTGATGGGACCTCCTCTGTGATTTGACATACTCTTAATAAGTTCCTCAGTGACTGGCCCTCCACTGGGATGGGTGCCTCTCTGACTGTCCCCTCCCTCTGTGCTGAGTGCCTCAGTGACTGCACCTGCTCTGGGTTGGGTGACTAGCCCTCTTCAGTGATGGGTGCCTCAGTGATTGGCTCTCCTCTGTGATAGTACATCTATGAATAGTTATCATCTGTGATGGGTGCCCCAGTTACTAGCATTCCTCTGTGATGGGTGCTCCAGTGACTAGCCATCTTCTGTGATGGGTACCCCTGTGATTTGCCCTCCTCTATAATGGATTCTCCAGGAAAGGTACTCCTATGGGTACCTCAGTGACTAGTCCTCCTCTGTGATCAGTGCCTCAGTGACTGGTCCTACTTTGCAATCGGTGCTCCATTGTCCACTAGCTGTCCTCTGTAATGGGTCCCCTAGTGACTATTCCTCTTCTATCATGGAGTTCCAATGACTGGCTCTCCTCTGTGATGCATGTCCAAGTGACTGGAAATTCCCTGTGATGTCTGCTCCAATGACTGGTCCTACCCTGTGATAGATGCCTCAGTGACTAGCCCTCTTCTGTGATTGGTGACCCAGTGACTTGCCTTCCTCCTAATGGGTGCCCAAGTGATTGAAATTCCACTGCTATGGTTGCCGCAGTGACTAACCATCCTCTGGGTTGGGTGCCTTAGTAACTTCACCTCCTCTGTGATGGTTAACAGAGTCACTGGCCCTCATATCTGATGAGTGCCTCAGTGAATGGGCCGAGGCTCCTCTGTGATTGGTGGCCCAGTGTTTGCCCTCTGACTAATGGGTTCCCCAGTACCGGGCTCTCCTCTTAGATGGGAGCTCTGTTTCTCACCTTTGTTTGGGATTGGTCTTCAGTGACTGGCCCATCTCACTGATGGGTGCCTCAGTCATTTGGTCTGCACTCTGATGGTGCCCCAGGCACTGCTCCTCTTCTGTGAAGGTTGACCCAGTGACTAGATTTCCTCTCTGCTCCATTTTCTGACTCTCCTCTGTGATGTTTGTCCCAGTGACTGGATCACCTCAGTGATGGGTGCCCTAGTAGGTAGCATTCCTCTGTGATGGGTGCCTCAGTGACTGGTCCTTCTCTGTAATGAGTGCCCCATGAATGGAACTTTTCTGTGAAGGTTTTCTCAGTGACTCTCCCTTCTCTGGAAATAGTGCTTCAGTTACTGACCCTCCTCTGTGATTGGTGCCTTAACTAGCCCTCCTCTGTGGTTGGTGCTGTAAAGACTAACCCTATTGTATCACAGATTCTCCAGTGAATGGCTCTCTATGTTACCTGTCCTAGTCACTGCCCTTCTTTGTGATGGGTGCTTCAGTGAATGGCCATTCAATGAGGCAACCATCACAGAGAAAGCTTTGTTACTGGGACACCCATTAGGAAGAGGTGCAGTCACTGGGGCATTGATCACAAAGGACTGTCAATCACTGGACCACCCATCACAGATCAGGTCCAGTCCCTGCACCCATCACAGTGGAGGCCTAGTCACTCAGGCACCCAATAGGATGAGGGCCAGTCACTGGGGTCCCCATCACGAAGAATGGTACATGCATCATAGAAGAGAGCCATTTACTGGATAACCTATGATATAAGAGGGCAAATCAGTGGGGCATTCATTATGGAGGACGACTAGTCACTGGGGCACCTATCATAAAGGAGGACCAGTCACTGTGACACCCTCACAGATGAGTGCCAGTAATGGGGCATTCCTTATAGATGTGGGCCTACCACTGGGGCACCCATCACAGAGGAATGCTTCTAAATGGGGCACCCATCACAGAGGAGGGCTAGTCACTTGGTCAACCATTACAAAAGAGGACCAACCACTGGGTATCATCACAGAGCAGAGTCAATGACTGAGACCCCCATCACAGAGTAGGGGCAGTCACTTAAGACCTATGCCACAAAATGGTAAGTTACAGAGGTACCCACCCAAGAGGAGAGCCCTGCACTGGGGAACTCATTAGTAGGACAAAACACTGGAGAACGAATCACAGAGGAGGCCCATTCACTGAGATGCCCATCAGTTAAGAGGCCGGTGACTATGTCGACCATCACAGAGGAGGTGCAGTCCCAGAAGCACCCATCCCTGAGGAGGGTTAGTTGCTGAGGCACCCACAGCAGTGGAGTTGCCATCACTGGGGCACCAATTAGGAGGAGAGCAAGTCAATGGGGCACCAATCACAAAGAAGGGCCAGTCAGTGAGGCACCCATCCCAGAGGAGGGCCAGTCATTGTAACAGGCATCACAGAAGATTGCCTGTCACTAGGATATGCATCACAGAGGAGAGCCAGTCATTGGAGCTCCCATGATAGAAGTGGGCCAGTCACAAGAGGCTCATTATAAGGGAAAACCTGTCACTGGGGCAATGATCATAAAGCACGGTCAGTCACTGGGGTACCGATCACAGAGGAGGACCAACCTTTCTCTGTGTTGGGTGTCCCAGTGAATATCCCTCCTCTTTGATAAGTGTCCCCATGACTGATCCACCTTTTGGATGAGTGACCAGTGATTGACCTTCGTCTCTGATAGATGACCCAGTGAGTAGACTTACCCTGGAATGGGAGCCTCAGTCACCAGGCCTCCACTCTGACGGGTGTCACATTGACAGGACCTCCTCTGTGATGACTGTCCTGTGATTGGGCCCCTCTTGATGGATGTCCCAATGATTGTCCTTCCTCCTATTGGATGCCCCATTGACAGGGTTGCCTGCCCCAGTTACTAGCCCTCCTAAGTGATGGGTACTTGGTGACTGGATCTCCACTGTGTTGGGAGCCCCAGAATTTAGCACTCCTTTGTGATGTGTGCCACAGTGACTGAACTTCCTCTGTGTTACATGGTCCAGTCACTTGCCCACCTCTGCGACCATTGCCCCCAGAGACTAACATCCTCCTATTGGGTGTCCCAGGGACAGGCCCTCATCTGTGATTGGTGTCCAGTGATTGGACGACCTCATCTGAGATGGGTGCCCCAATGATTGGCCCTCCTCTGTGATCGAAACCCGTGTGACTCCCCTTCTTCTTAATGGGTGGCCCAATTACTGGTCCTCCTCTGGTATGGGTGAGTCAATTACCCTGCTCTGTAAAGGATGTCTCTTGATTGACCCTCCTTTCTGATGGGACACCAAGTGACTGTCCCCCCTGGGTTAAGTGCCTCAATGTCCAGTCCACCTCCTAATGGGTGATTCAGTGACTGGCACTCCTCTTGGATGGTTGCCTCATTGATTGGTCCTCCTCTAGGATGAGTTCCTCAGTAACTGACCCTCTTTAGGCTGGTACCCAGTGACTGTCCTTCTTCCTTATGGGTGCCCTAGTGACTGGCTCACCTCTGTTATTGGTGCCCCATACGTAGTGTACTTCTGAGATAGTTGTCCCAGCATCTGGCTTTCCTCTATAATGAGTACCCCATAACTTGAACTCTTCTATGATGAGTTTTGCAGTGACTGGCCCTTCTCTGGGATTGGTGTTCCAGAGGCTCATCCTTCTTTGCGAACAGTGCCCCCGTAACTAGTCCTTTTCCATAATGGGTGCCTAAAGACTAGCACTCCTCTATCCACTCCTCTATCATAAATTCCCCAGTAAATGGCTCTGCTCTATGATGCATGCCTCCTTTTTGATAGGTGCACCAGTGACTAGCCTTTCACTAGTGTGTGTGTCCCTGTAACTAACACTTTTCTGTGAAGAGTGCCTCCATCACTGACCCTTTTCTGTGATGGCTGCTCCACTAAGTAGCCTCCACCGTTATAGGTGCTCCAGTGACTGTCCCTCCTCTGTGTTGGGTGCACAGTGACTGGTCCTCCTTTTGATGAGTGCCTCAGTGACTGACCTTTTAATGAGATGGAAACCTCAGCGACTGTCTCTCCTGTATGTTTGGTGCCCTATTGGCCCTCTTCTGTGCTCAGTAATCCACTGATTGACTCTTCTCTGTAATCAGAGTCCCAGTGACTGGCCATCATTTGTGACTGGTATTCCAGTGACTGACCATTATACATGATCTGTGCTCCATGATTGACCCTGCTTCTAATGGGTGCCACAGTGACAAGACCTTCTCTGTTATGGGTACTTCATTGACTAGCCCTACTCTGTAATAGGTACCTCAGTGACTTGGTCTCCTATGATAGATTTCCAAGTGACTACCCCTCATCTGTGATGAGTGTCCCAGTCACTGATTCTCTTCCATAATGGGGATCCCTGTATCAAGGTTTCCTCTGTGATTTATGCCCAGTTGACTGGCCCTCCTCTGTGATTGGTACCCCAGTGAATAACACTATTTTGTGATGTGTGTCCTAGTACTTGGGCCTCCTGGATAATGGTTGCCCTGGTGACTACCCTCTCTTTTGATGGGTGCCACAGTAACAGGGCATCCTCGGTAATGAGTGCTCCAGATACTGACCTTCTTGTGTAATAGATGCCCCAGTACCTGGGCCTCCTCAATAATGGGTGCACCAATGAATGGTCCTCTTCTGTGATGGGTGCCTCAGTGACTAGCACTCCTCTCTGATGGGTTCCCCAGTGACTGGTCTCTTCTGTGATGTGTACCCTAGTGACTAACCCTTCTCTGTGAAAGGTTCCCCAGTTACTGGGCTTCCTTATGATGGATGTCTCAGTGACTGGCCCTTCTCTGTGATCAGTGCCCCATAACTGGTTCTCCTCCTATTGGTTGCCCAAGTGATTGACCCTCCTCTGTGATAAGTGACCAGTGACTGAGCCTCCTGTGTGATGGGTGCCCTAGTGTCTGGATCTTCTCTGTCTTGGATGGTCCATTGTCTGGATCTCTCTTGTAATGGGTCCTCAGGGATTGGTCCTCCTCCTAATGCATACCTCAGTGACCGGCGATCTTCTGGGATGGGTTCCTTAGTAACTGGCCCTACTCTGGGATGGGCACCTCAGTGACTGACCCTCCTTGGTAATTAGTTCCCAGTGACTGGCCTTCCTCAGTGATTTGTGTACAGTGACTGGCCCTCCTCCTAATTGGTGCCTGAGTGACTGACCAACCTCTGGGATGGGTGCTTCAGTGACTAGCTCAAATCTGTGATGAGCACCTCAGTGACTGCCCCTGCTCTGGATTGGGTGCCTAAGTGACTAGCATTCCTCTGTGATGGGTGCTCCATTGACAAGTCTTCTTTTGTGATGGGTGCCCCAGTGACTGGCCCTCATCTATAATGGATTCCTCATGACAGGCTCCCCTGTGTGATGGGTACCTCAGTGACTGTGGTCATCCTCTGTGATTGCTGTCCCAGTGACTGTCCCTCCTCCTAATGGTTGTCCCAGTTACTGGCCATAGTCTGTGATGGGTGCCTCATTGACTAGCCCAATTCTGTGATGGATAACCCAGTCACTGTCCCTCTAATTGTTGCCTCAGTGACTTGTCCTCCCTATAATGTGAGCCCCAGTGACTAACTCAACTCTGTAATGGATGTCCCAGTGACTAGACCTCCTCTGTGAGGGGTTCCCCCATGACTGGTTTGCCTCTATGAAGGGTGGCCCAAGATTGTCCCTCATCTGTTATAGGCATCTCAGTGACTGGGCTTTCTCCATTTTGGAGCTCCAGTGACTGAGTCTCCTCTGTGATTGGTGACCAACTGACTGCCACTCCACCACAATGGTTGTCACAGTGACTAGCCCTCTTCTGTGTAGGTTGTCTGAATGACTGGCTTTCCTCCATAATATGCGCCCCAGTGACTGGCCCACCTCTGTGATGGGTGCCACAGTGACTAGTCCAATCCTGTGATGGGTGTCCCAGTGACTAGCCCTCCTTTGTGAAGGATGCCCCCATGATTGCACACCTCAGTGATGGATGGTCCAGTGATTGTCACTCATCTGTTATAGGAGATTCAGTGATTGGGTCTTCTCCATTATTGGTGCCCCAGTGACTGGACCTCCGCTGTAATGGTGACCAAGTGACTGACGTTCCACAATAATGATGGTCACAGTGACTAGACCTCCTCTATGAAGGTTGTCCCAATGACTAACCCTCCTCCATAATGAGTGCCCCAGTGACTGGTCCTCCTCTGTAATGAGTGAAACAGTGGCTAGCCCTCCACCATGTTGGATGTCCCAATGACTAGCTCTCCTCTTTGAGGGGTGCCCCCATGACTGGCCCACATTTGTGATGATTGGCCAAGTGATTTTCCTTCATCTGTTACAGGTGACCCAGTAACTGGGCCTCCCCTGGGATGAGTGACTCAGTGACAGGCTCTTCACTGTGATGGGTGCCCCAGTGACTGGACCTCTTCTATGTTGATTGACCAGTTGCTAGGTCCCCTTGTCATGGGTGTTCCAGTGACTGGACCCCTCCTATTGGGCACCTAGTTGACTGGCCCTCCACTGTAATGGGTTCCCCAATAACTAGTCTGTGACATGTGCCCCCGAGAGTAGCCCTCCACTGTGATACACACCCCAGTAACTGAATTTCCTCTATGATGATGGCCCAGGAACTTGCCCTCCTCAGTGACTGGTACCCAGAGACTAACCCTCCCTATTGGGTGCCCCAGTGACTAACCTCTGACTGTGATGAGTGCACCAGTGACTGTACCTACTCTGTACTGGGTTTCCAGGAACTGGGTCTCATCTGAGATGGGTGCCCCAGTAATTGTCATTCCTCCGTGATTGTTGCCCAAGTGACTCCCCCTCTTCATAATGGGTGGCCCAATTACTGACCCACCTCTGGACTCTGCTCTGTAATGGGTGTCCCAGTGACTGGCACTCCTCTGTGATGTGTGCCTTAGTGACAGGCCCTCTTCTGGGATAAGTGAGTCAGTGATAGGCCCACCTCCTAATGGGTCCTTCAGTGACTGACACTCCTCTAGGATGGTTGCCTCATTGACCAGTCCTCCTCTGGAGAGGGTGCCTCAGTGACTGGCTCTCCTTTGTGATGGTGCCCCAGTGACTGGTCCTCTTCTGTTATGGATGCCTCAGTGATTGGGACTCCTCTGTGATGGTAGCCCCAGTGACCAGCCTTCTATGATGGGTTGCCCAGTGACCGAGCTTTCACTGTGATGCCTGCCCCAGTGATTGGCTTTCCTTAGTGATGGGTGCCCTAGTGACTAGCCCTTCTCTGTAATGTGTGCCCCAGTGACTTCACTTCTCTGTGATGAGTAATCCAGTGATGGCCCTGAAACTTTGGGGTATCAAAGTGATTGGCGCTCCACTGTAATGAGTTCTCCAGTTACAGGACCTCTACTGCAATGGGTGCCCAGGGACTAGACATGATCTGTGATGGGTGTCCCAGTGACTAGCCCTCCTCTGGGTTGGGTGTCTCACTTTCTGACCCACCCTGTGCTGGGTGACTCAGTGACTAGTCTCTCTGGGATGGGTGCCTCTGTACCTAGCCCATACCTTTGTGTCTGGTGCCTCAATTTCTAGATCTCCTCTGGGATGGGTGACCCAGTTACTGGCCCCCCTCTGTGATAAGTGCACCAGTGACTGACTCCTCTGATGCTGCATCAGTGACTGGACCACCTCTGTCATGGGTGCCTCAGTGACTAGCATTCCTCTGTAATGGTTGCCCCAGTGACTACTCATCTTCTGTGATGGGTGCCCTGGTGACTGTCCCTGCTTTATAATGGATTCCCCATGAAACGCACACCTATGGGATGGGTACCTCAGTGACTAGTCCTCCTCTGTGATCAGTGCCCCAGTGACTGGCCCTACTTTGTGGTCAGTGCCCCAGTGACTAGCTTTCCACCATAATGGATCTTCTAGTCACTAGTCCTCTTCAATCATGGAACTTCCAGTGACTGGCAATCCTCTGTGATATCTGCTGCACTGATTGGTCCTCCTCTGAAATAGGTGTCCCAGTGACTTGCCTTCCTCCTAATGGGTGCCCCAGTGACTGGAGCTCCATTGCTATGGGTGCCTCAGTGACTAACCCTCCTCTGGGATAGGTGTCTCAGTGACTGAACCTCCTCTGTGATGGTTAACAGAGTCACTGACCCTCATATTTGATGGACATCTCAGTGAATGGGCCTCTTCTGTGATTGGTGGTCCATTATTTGGCCCTCCTACTAATGGGATCCCCAGTTCAGTGTGCTCCTTTTGAATGGATGCCTCTGTGATTTACTATTTTGTAGAATGGGTCCTCAGTGACTAGCCCACCTCTGTGATGGGCACCTCAGTTTCTGATTCTCCTCTGTGATATTTACCCAGTGACTGGCTCACATCTGTGATGGGTGCCCCAGTAAGTAGCGTTCTTCGATGATGGGTGCTCCAGTGACTGGCCCTCCTCTACAATGGGTGCCCCATTACTGTCACTCCTCTGTGATTGGTGTCACAGTGACTGATCCTCCTTTGTGATCAGTGTCCCAGTGACTAGTCTTCCTTCAAAATGGGTGCCCTACTGACTAGTAGTCATATAACATGAGTTCTGTAGTGAGTGTTCTCCTCTATGATGCTTGTGCCAGTGACTTGCCCTCCTTTGTGTTGGGTGCCCTAGTGACTGGCCCTCATCCTATTGGGTTCCTGAGTGACTGTCCCTCCAAGGTGATAGTTTCCCCTGTGACTAGGTCTCCTCTGTGATGAGTGGGCATGATCTGTGATGGGTGTCCCAGTAACTATCACTCCTCTCTGATCAATACCCATTACTGTCCCTCTTCATAACAAGTGACCCAGTGACTGACACCCCTCTGGAATGGTTGCCTCAATGACAAGCACTCATTTGTGATGGTTACCTCAGTTTCTGGACCTCCTCTTTCCTGGTTGCCTCAATGACCTGGTCTGCTTTGTGATTGGTGCCTCAGTGATTGGCCCTCCTCCTAATGGTTACCCCAGTGTCTGTCTCTCCTCTGGAATGAATGATTCAGTGCCTGACCTACCTCTGTGATGGATGCCCCAGTGACTTGAACTCCTCAAAATGGGCGACTCAGTTATTGGTCCTCCTCAATGATGGATGCCTCAATGACTGGCTCTCCTTTGTGATGTGAGGGTGCCCCAGTGATTGCTCCTCCTCTGTGATAGGTGCCTTAGTGACAAACATTCATCTGTCATAGGTTCCCCAGTGACAAAACTTCTTTCGTTATGGATGCTCCAGTGACTGACTTTCCTCTATAGTGAGTTCCGCATGAGAGGCTCCCACATGTAATGAGTACCTCAGTGACTGACCATCCTCTGTGATTGGTACCCTAGTGACTGGCCCTCCTTTTTGGTCAGTGCTACATTGAGAGGCTTTCCTTCATAACAGATCCCCTAGTGAATAACCCTCTTCTATCATGGGAGCCCAAGTGACTGCCTTTACTTCGTGATGTATGTCCCAGTGACTGACATTCTCCTGTGATGGGTGCCCCAGTGACTGGCCCTTCTCTCTGATGGGTTGCTCAGTGAGTGACACTCCTCTGTGATGGGTTCCTTGGTGATAGTCTCTCCTCTTTGATTGGTGCCCCAGTGACTTTTTTTCATCCTAATAGGTAGCCCAGTGACTGGAAATCTGCTGATATGGTTGCCTAAACGACTGTCATTCCTCTGGGACAGGTTCCTCCATGATGTACATTCTTTAATTGGCACCTCAGGGACTGGCCTCCTCTGTGATCGTGCCCCAGTGACTGGGTCTCCTACTATTGGGTTCCCAAGTGCCTTGCCATCTTCTTGGATAGTGACAATAACAACACTATCTGTGGAATGAATGCCTCAATGACTGGCTCTCATCCGGTATAGGTGCCTCAGTGGCTGGCTCTTCTCAGTGATTGTTCCCCAGTAACGGGTCATCCTCTGATGGTTGACTCCTTGACTCAACCTCCTCTGTGATGAGTGCTTTCATTTCTGGTTCTGATGGTTGTCTCATTGACTGGCTCACCTCTGTGATGGGTGCCCCAGTAATAGAAAGCTTCTGTGATAGTTGCCCCAGCAACTGGCCCTCTATAACGAGTGCCGAATAACTGGCACCCCTCTGTAATGGGTTCGCAGTGACTAGTCCTTCTCTGGGTTTGTGCCCCAGTGACAGATCCTCCTTTATGGTCAATGTCCCAGTAACTAGCCCTCCTCCATAATCGGTGCCCTAAACATTAGCCCTCTTCTATCATAAACTCTCCAGTGAATGACTTTTCTCTATGATGTATGTCCCAGTGACTGGCCCTTCTTTGTGATGGGTGCCCCAGTGACTTGTTCTCCTATGGGATCAATGTCCCAGTGAATGAAATTCCTCTGTTATGGATGCCACAGTGACCAGTCTTCCAGTGTGATGTGTGTCCCAGTGACTAGTGCACCTCTGTGAAGGGTGTCTCCATCATTGGCCCTCCTCTGTAATGACTGTCCCAGTAAGTGGCCTCCTCTCTATGTGTGCTCCAGTAACTGCCCCTCCGCTCTGTTGTTTTCCCAGTTACTGGCCCTCCTCTGTGATCGATGCCCCAGTACCTGGCTTTCTACTGTAATGGGTACCTCAGTGACTCTCCCACCTCTATGTTTCATGCCTCATTGACTGGCTGTCCTCTGTTATTGGTGCTCCAGTGACTGACTCTTCTCTGTAATCAGAGTCCCAGTCACTGGTCCTCATCTGTGATTGGTAACCCAATGACTGGCCTTTATATATGATCTGTGCCCCATGATTGGCCCTCCCTCAAATGGCTGCCACAGTGACTGGGCCTCCTTGGTAATGGGTGTTCATTTTACAGACCCTCCTGTGTGATAGATGCTACATTGCCTGGGTTTCATCAATAATGGGTGCACCAATGTCTGATCCTCTTGTGTGATGGGTGTCCCAGTGACACGCATTCCTCATTGATGGGTGCCCTAGTGACTAAACCTCTACTGTGATGGATACCCTACTGACAGTCAGTCCTCTGTGATGTTTGTCTCAGTGACTGGCTCTTCTCTGTGATGGGTGCCCCAGTAACTAAGCTTTTTCTGTGATGGGTGATACAGTGACTGGCTTTCCTCTATAATGATTGCCCCATGATTTTAACTCTTCAATCATAGGTTCCCAGTGATTGGCCCTCCTCTGTGTTCAGTGCTCAAGTGACTGTCCCTCCTTTGTAATAGGTGAACCAATGACTGGCCCTCTTCCAAAATGGGTATACTAGTGACTAGGTCTCTTCTCTCACTTGTGTTCCAGTGACTCACTCTCCTCTGTGATGCATATCCCAGTGACTGGTCCTCATCTCTCATGGGTGCCCCAATGACTGGCCCTCCTCTGGATAGCTATCTCAGCAACTGTTTCTCCTCTGTGATTGGTGCTCCAGTGACTGGACCTCCTAATTTGTCACCTAATGACTGGTCTTTCCTGGAAGTATTGCCTCTGTGACAGAACCTCCTCTGTGATGGGAGCCCCAGTGACTGACCCTCTGCCTAATGGGTACTCCCGTGACTACTCCTTCTCTGATTGTTGTACCATAAGTGGTCCTCCTCCTAATGTTTGCACCAGTGACTGGACCTCCTCTGTGATGGATGATTCAGTGACTAGCCCAACTCTGTGATGAATGTGCCAGTGACAAGCCCTCCTCTGTGAGGGGTGCCCTTATGACTGGCCTGCTTTTGTGATGGGTGGCCCAGTGATTGCCCCTCTTCTGCCATAGGTATCTCAGTGACTGGGCCTTCTCCATTACTGGAGTTCCAATGACTGGACACCCTCTATGTTTGGTGGCCAATTTACTGGTTGTCCATTACAATGGTTGTTGCGGTGACAAGCCCTCCTCAGTGAAGGTTGTACCAGTGACACTTTCCTCCATAATGTGTACCCCAGTGGGTGATCTGCCTCTGTGATGGGTGCCACAGGGCCTAGCCCTCCTCAGTGTTGGGTGTCCCAATGAATATCTTTCCTATCTGAGAAGTCCCCCATTACTGGACTGTCTGTGTGATGAGTGAGCCAATGATTGACCTTCATCTGTTATATGACTCAGGGACTATGCCTCCACATGGATGGGAGCCTCAGTGATTGGGTCTCTACTGTGGTGTGTGGGACAGTGACTGAATCTCCTCTGTGATGACTGACGAGAGACTGGGCCCCCTCTTGGTGGGCGTCCCTGTGACTGTCCTTCCTCCTATTGGGTGCTACATTGGATGACCCTCCACTGTGATGGGTGACCCAATGAATAGATTTCTTCTGTGAGGGATGCCCCAGTGATTGGGCCTCCTCTGTGATGCTTACTCTAGTGACTAGCCCTCCTCAGTGATGGGTAACTAGGTGACTGGCTCTCCACTGTGGTGTAAGCCCAGAGGTTAGTCCTCCTCTGTCATGTGCACCCAGTGACTGTACTTCTGTGTTTTTTGATCCAGTGACTTGACCTCCTCTGTGATCAGTGCCCAGAGAATGACCTCCTCCTTTTGGGTGCCCCAGTGAATGGACAGCCTCATCTGAGATGGATGCCCCACTGAGTGACCCTCCTCTGTGACGGATGCCCAAGTGACTCCTCCTCTTCATAACGGCTGGCTCAATTACTGGCTCTCCTCTGAGATGGCTGACTCAATGACCTTGCTCTGTAATGGGTGCCTCAGTGACTGGTCCTCCTCTGTGATGGGCAACCAAGTACTGGCCCTCATTTGGAATGGGTGCCTCAGTGTCTGGTCCACCTCCTAGTGGGTGCTTCAGTGACTGACCTTCCTCTGGAATGATTGCCTTGTTGACTGGTCATCCTCTGGATGGGTGCCTTAGTGACTGGCTCTCCTTTGTGATGGTGTCCCAGTGACTGGTTCTCTCCTTTGGTGGGTGCCTCAGTGACTAGGAATCCTCTGTGATGGTGGCTCCAGTGACCAGTCTTCTGTGATGGGTGCCACCGTGACTGTGTTTTTGCTGTGATGCCTGCTACAGTGGCTGGCTCTGCTTAGTGGTGGGTGACCTAGTGACTAGCCCTCCTCTGTAATGTGTACCCTAGTGACTTGGTTTCCACAGTTATGGATACCCCAGTGATTGTCCCTCAATCTCTTGGGTGTCTGAGTGACAGGCGCTCCACTGTGGTGAGTTCCCAATGACTGGGCCTCCACTGAAATAGATGCCCAGGGAATGGACATGATCTGTGATGGATGCCTCAGTGACTTGCCCTCCTCCTATTTGTTGCCTGAGTGACTGGCCCTCCACTTGATGGGTTCCCCTGTGATTAGGCCTCATCTATGATGGGTGGCCATGGACTGGACCTGATCTGTGATGAGTGTCCCAGTGACTGGTTCTCCTTTGTGATTGATGCCCCAGTGATTGCTTCTCTTCCTCATGGGTATCACAGTGACTGGCCCCCAATTTCCTGGATAGGTGCCTCAATGACAGTCCTTTGCCTCATTGGTGCCTCAGTCTCTGGCCGTTCTCTATGCTGTATGCCTCAATTACTGGCTTTCCTATTTGATTGATGCCCCAGTGAATGGCACTCCTAATGGTGGCCTCAGTAATGGATTTTTCCTTGGATGGATGTCTAAGTGCCTGACCTAGCTCTTTGATGAGTATCTCACTGAATGAACCCATTCTGGTTTGGGTGCCTCAGTTACTGACCCTTCTCTGTGATGGGTGCCTCAATGGCTCTCTCTCCTCTGTAATGGATGTCTCAGTGACTAGCACAACTCTGTAATGTGTGCCCAGTGAGAAGACTCCTTTTGTGATGTGTGCCCCTGACTGGCCTCCTCTATAATGGGTTCTGTATGACAGGCTTTCCCATGTGATGGATAATTCAGTGACTTGCCATCCTCTGTGATTGGTGTCCCAGTGTCTGGCCCTCCTTTGTGCTCAGTGTCCCAGTGACAGGCTTTTCTCCAGAATGGATCCAGCAGTTAATAGCCCTCTTCTATCATGGGAGCTCAAGTGACTGGCTCTCTTCTGTGATGTATGTCCCAGTGACTGGCCCTCATCTGTGAAGTGTGCCCCAGTGACTGGCCCTCATCTGTGATGGGTGCCTCAGTGACTACCCCTCCTCTATGACTGGTGCCCAAGTGACTTGCCCTCCACCTAATAGATGTTCCAGTAACTGGAAATCCGCTAGTATGGGTGACTAAGTGGCTGATTTTGCTCTGGGATGGGTGCCTCAGTGACTGTGACTCCTCTGTGATGGTAGTCAGTGGTATGCCTTCATATTTGATGGGCACCTCAGTGACTAGGCCTCCTCTGTGATAGGTACCCCAGTGACTGGGCCTCCTACTAATGGGTTCCAAAGTGCCTTGCCCTTCTTTTGAATGGTGACTCAGTGACTTCCCCTTCTGTGGGATGGACGCCACAGTGATTGCCCTCCTCTGTGATAGGTGCCTCAGTAACTGACTGTCCTCAGGGATGGTACCCCAGTAAGCTGGTCATCCTTTGTAATGGTTGACTCAGTCACGAGTCCTCCTCTGTGATGGGTGCTTCAGTTTCTGGCTCTTCTCTGAGATGTTTGGTGATTGGGGCTCCAGTATGTATTGTCCTTCTGTGACAGTTATGCCAGAGACTGGCCTTCCTCTCTACTGGGTGCCCCATAACTGGCATGCATCTGTGGTGGGTTCTACAGTGACTGGCCTTTCTCTTGATTGGTGCCCTAGTGGCTGGCCCTCCTTTGTGATCAGTGCCCCAGTTACTAGCCCTTTTCCATAATGGGTGCCCTAAAGACTAGCCCTCTCCTATCCTAAGTTCTCCAGTGAATGGCTCTCCTCTATGATGAATGTCCCAGTGATTGTCCCTCCTTTGTGAGGGGTGACCCTTTGACTTGCTCTCCTATGGGATGGGTGTCCCAGTGAATAAACTTCCTCTGTTATGTATGCCATAGTGACTAGCTTTTCACTGAAGTGTGTCCCAGTGACAAGAGTTTCTGTGAGGGATGTTTCCATCACTTGCCATCCCCTGTGGTGGTTGCCTCAGTAAGGTCTCCTCTGTTTTGGGTGCTCCAGTGACTGGACCTCCTCTGTGTTGACTGTACAGTGACTGGTCCTCCTTTGTGATAGGTGCCCCAGTGACTGGTTATCTACTGTGACGGGTAGTTCAGTGACTGTTCCTTCTCTATGTTTCATGCCTCATTGACTGGCCCTACTTTGTAATAGGTGCTCTAGTGATTGGTTCTTCTCTGTAATGAGAGTCCCAGTGTCTGGTTCTCAAGTATGATTGGTATTTTAGTGATTGGCCATTATATGTGATCTGTGCTCCATTAGTGGCCCTACTTCCAATGGGTACCACAGTGACAAGGCTTCCTCTGTGATGGGTGCCTCATTGGTCCTATTCTTTGATAGGTGCTTTAGTGACATATTTTCCTCTGTGATGCATTCCCCAAGGGACTAGCCCTCCTCTATGAGGGTTGTTCCAGTCACCGATTCTCTTCCATAATGGTGGCCCCAGTATCAGAGCTTCCTCTGTGATTTGTGTCCATGTGATTTGTGCTCATCTGAGTCTGGTATCCCAGTGAATAACACTCTTCTGTGATGGGTGTCATAGTACTTTGGCCTCCTTGATAATGCATGCTCCAGTGACTACCCTCTTTTTTGATGGGTTCCACAGTGACAGAGCCTCCTCTGTAACAAGTGCTCCAGTGATTGGCCCTTCTGTATGATAGATACCCTGGTGTCTGAGCCTCCTCAATAATGGGTGCCCCAGAGATTGGCTCACTTCTGTGATGAGTACTCTCGTGACTAACCCTCCTCTGTGAAGGGTGCCTCAGTTATTGGATTTCTTGTGTTGGATGCTTCAGTGACTGGCCCTCCTCTATGGTCAGTGCTCTGTAAATTGTTCTCCTCCTATTGGTTGCCTGAGTGATTGACCCTTCTCTGTGATAAGTGTCCCAGTGACTGAGCCTTCTCTGTGATGGGTGCCCATGACTGAGCATTCTTTGTGATGGGTGCCCTAGTGACTGAATCTCATCTGTTTTGGGTGCCTTAGTATCTGGCCCTCTCTTGTGTTCGGTGCCTCAATGACTGACCTTCCTCTTAATGTGTGCCACAGTGACTGGCCCTCCTCTGGAATGGGTCCCTCAGAAATGGTATTAGAGCCACAGTTACTGGCCCTCCTCAGTAAGTATTTCACAGTGACTGGCCTTCCTCAGTGATTTGTGTACTAGTTACTGGCTCTCCTCCTAATCAGTGTCCCAGTGACTGGCCAACCTCTGTGATGGATTCTTCAGTGACTGAACCTCCTCTGGGATGGATGCCTCAGGGTCAGTCAGTCCTCTGTCATAGGTGTTCAATGACTTGCTCTCCACTGTGAGATGGTGTCCCAGTAAATGGTCCTCCTCTGTGATATGTGCTCCAGTGAAGAGCTGACCTCTGTACTGGGTGTCTTAGTGATAACACTTCTAAGATGGGTAACTCAGCGATTGCCCCTCCTCTGTGATCTGTGCCTCAATGACTTACTCTCCCCCTACTGAGTGTCCCTTGACTGACATTCCTTTGTGATGGATGCCTCAGTGATTGATCCTCCTACTGCATGGGTGCCTCATTGAGTGTCCCTCCTCTGTGATCAATGCCCCAGGGAAGGGCACATTTCCTAATGCATGACCAGTGAATTACCCTCATTTTGGAATGGTGTCTCATTGAGTGGTATTCCTCTTGGGTGAATACCTCAGTAACTGGCTCTTTGTGGTGATGTATTCCTACTCTGAGATGGGTGCCCCCAGTGATGTGCTCCCTTCTGTAATTGGTGTCCTAGTGACTGGCACTTCTCTGTGTTGGGTGCCCCAGTAAATTGGCTTTTTCTGTGATGGGTGCCCCAGAGACTGACTCTCCTCTATAATGGTTGCCCCAAGATTTTACCTTCTCAATGATGTGTCCCCAGTGACTGTCCCTCCTCTGTTTTCAGAGCTCATGTGACTGTCCCTCCTTTGTGAAAGGTGACCAAATGACTGGTCATCTTCCATAATGAGTATACTAGTGAATAGCCCTCTTCTCTCATGGATACCCCAGTGACTCACCTTCTCTAGGATGCATGTTCCAGTGACTGGTCCAGTAATAGGTGCTCCAGTGACTAGACCTTCTCTGGATGGGTACTCAGTGATTGATCCACCTCTGTGATCAGTGCTCCAGAAACTGGACATCCTTCTTATTGGCTTCCCCAATGACTGGCCTTCCTCTGGAATGAGTGCCACTGTGACTGAACCTTCTGTGATGGGTGCCTAGTGACTGGCCCTCCTCCTTATCAGTGCCCCAGTGACTGGCCGTCCTCTGTGACTAACCCAACACAGTGATAGAAGTCCCAGTAACTGGCCTTCTTCTTAATTGGTGTCCCAGGGACTGGCCTTCCCTGTGATGGGTGTCTCAGTTACTAGTCTAACCCTATGATGGATATCCCAGTGACTAGAATTCCTCTGTGTGGGGAGCTCCCATGACTGACCCACCTCTGTGATGGGTGGCCCAAAATTTTCCCTCAACTGTTATATGTATCCCAGTGACTGGACCTTCTCCATAATTGGAGATCCAGTGACTGGGCTTCCTCTGTGATTGGTGCCCCATTGACTGGCACTCCACTGCAATGGTTGTCACAGTGACTAGCTCTCCTCTGTGATGGTTGCCCCAATGACTAGATTTACTCCATAATGAGTGTCCCTCTGTGATTGGTGCCACAATGATGATTCCAACTCTGTGATGGGTGTGCCAGTGACTAGCCTTCATCTGTAAGAGGTGCCCAAATGACTGACCCACCTCTTTGATGGATGGTCCAGTGATTGTCCCTCATAAGATATAATTGACCCAGTGACTGGGTCTTCTCATTGGTGGTCCTGTGGCTGGACCTCCTCTGTTATTGTGCCCAAGTACTGACATTTCACCATAATGGTTGTTGCAGTGACTAGCCCTACTCTACTAAAGTTTTCCCAATGACTAACCCTTCTCCATAATGGTTGCCTCAGAGACTGAACCTCCTCTGTTATATGTGAAACAGTATTTAGCCCTCTCCTGTGTTGGGTGTCCCAATGACTAGCCCTACTCTAGGGGAATGCCCTCAAGAGCAGCCCACCCTTATGATGAGTGACCCAGTGATAGTCCATCTGTTATAGTTGAAGGACAATCACTGGGCCGCTCATCATAAGGGTGGGCTGCTCTTGAGGGCACTCCTCTAGAGTAGGGCTAGTCATTGGGACACCCAACACAGGAGAAGTCCACAGTGACTGGGCCCCCACTGTGGTGGGTGTCCCAGTAAGTAGCATTCCACTGTGATGCCTGCTCCAGTGACTGCCCTCTTCTATAATGTGTGCCCCATGGCTGGCACTTTTCTTTGATGGGTGTCACTGAGACTGGTCCTCCCTTGTGATTGATGCCCCAGTGACTAACCTTCCTCCATAATGGGTGTGCTACTGACTACCCTCTTATATAATGGGTACTACAGTGAATGGCTGTCCTCTATGGTGCATGTGTCAGTGACAGGTCTTCCTTTGTGATGGGTGCCCCAGTTACTAGCCTTCATCCTATTGGGTGCATGAATGACTGCTCCTCCACTGTGATGGGTTCCCTATGACTAGGCTTCCACTATGATTGGTGCCCAGGGACTGGGCCTGAACTCTGATGGGTGTCCCAGTGATTGACATTCCTCTCTGATTGATGACCCAGTGACTGCCTGTCTTCCTAATGGGTGTCCCAGTGACAGGCTACCCTCTGGGTTGGGCGCCTCAATGACAGGACCTCCTCTGTAATTGGTGCCTCAGTTTATGGCCCTCCTCTGTAATTGGTGCCTCAGTTTATGGCCCTCCTCTTTGCTGGCCCTGTTTTGTGATTTGTGCCCCAGTGATTGGCCTTCTTCCTAACAGTTGCCCCTGTGACTGGCCCTTCTCTGGGGTAGGTGCCTCTGTGCCTGATCTACCTCTGTGATGGGTGCTCCAGTGACTGGACCTCCTCTGAGATGAGTGCCTCAGTTACTGGCCCTCCTCTGTTTGGGGTGTCTCAAAGACTGACTCTCATCTGTGATTGTGCCCTAATGACTGCTTCTCCTCTGTGTTGGGTACCCAATGACTCCTCCTCTGTGTTGGGTTTCTCAGTGACAAGCATTCCTCTATGATAGATGCACCAGTGACAAGTCTTCTTTTGTAATGGGAGCCCCAGTGACTGGCCCTCCTCTTTAATGGGCTCTGCATGACAGGATCCCCCATGTGATGGGTACCTCAGTGACTGACTATCATCTCTGATTTTTGCCCCCAGTGACTTGCCCTCCTTTGTGAATAGTGCTTCAGTGAGTGGCTTTCCTCAATAATGGATTCCCTAGTGAATAACCCTCTTCTAAAATGGGAGCTCAAGTGACTTGTTCTTATGTTGTATGTCCCAGTGGTTGGCCCTCTTCTGTTATGGGTGCCCCAGTGACTGGCCCTCCTCTTTGATGAGTGCCTCAGTGACTTGCCCTCCTCTGTGGTTGGTGTCATGGTGACTTGCCTTCTTTCTATAGGGTGCCCCAGTGACTGGAACTCTGCTGGTATGGTTGTCTAAGTGAATGACCTTCTTCCATGATGGGTGCTTCAATGACTTTACATCCTCTGTGATGGTTGACAGAGTGACTGGCCTTCATATTTGATGGATACCTCAGTGACTGGTACTCCTCTGTGACTGGTGCCCCAGTGACTTGGCCTCCTACTAATGGGTTCTCAAGTGCCTTACCCTTTTCTTGAATGGTGACTCATTGACGTCCATTTCTGTGGGATTGGTGCCTCGGTGACTGTCCATCATCTGTGATAGGTGCCTCAGTGACTGGTTGTCCTCAATGATGATGCATCTGTAACTGATCATCCTTTGTGATGGTTGACCCAGTGACGAACCCTCCTCTGTGAGTGGTGCTTCATTTTCTGGCTCTCCTCTGTGATGTTTGTACCAGTGACTGGATCACCTCTGTGATTGACGACCCAGTGAGTAGGGTCCTTCGATGATAGTTGCCCCAACAACTGACCCTCTTCTATAATGGGTGCCTCATAATGGCATGCTTCTGTGATGGGCTCTGTAGTAACTGACCCTTCTCTGGGATTAGTGCCAGTGACTGGCCCCATTCTGTAATAGGTGCCCCACTAACTAGCCCTCCTCCATAACGAGTGCCCTAAAGACTAGCCCTCTTCTATCATAAGTTCTCCAGTGAATGGCTTTCATCTATGGTGCTTGTGCCAGTGACTGACCCTTTTCTGTGATGTGTGTCTCAGTGACTGGTTCTCCTATGGGATGGATGTCCTGGTGAATGAACTTCCTCTGTTATGGGTATGACAGTAACTAGCCTTCCAGTGTGATGTGTGCCCCAGTGATTAGTGCTCTTCTGTGAGAGGTGCCTTCATCACTTACCCTCCTCCATGTTGGCTGCCCAGTAAGTGTCCTCCTCTGTTAAGCATGTTCTAGTGACTTCCACTCTTCTTTGTTGAGTGCCTAGTGACTAGCCCTCCTTTATGATAGGTTCCCCAGTGACTGGCCTTCTACTGTGATGGGTACCACAGTGACTGTTCCTCCTCTATGTTTGGTGCCTCATTCACTGGTCCTCCTCTGTGATCAGTGCTCCAGTGTCTGGCTCTTCTCTATAATCAGAGTCTCAGTGATGAACCCTCATCCATGATTTGTATCCCAGTGACTGGCTTTTATATGTAATCTGTGCCTCATGATTGGCCCTCATTCTAATGGGTGCCAGGTCTCCTCTGTAATAGGTGCCTCATTGACTGGTCCTATCTTGGTCTTGTCTGTGATAGGTTCCCAATTGAGTAGCCCTCCTCTGTGATGGTTGTCCCAGTCACTGATCCTCCTCCATAATGGGGGTCCCAGTATCAGACTTCCCCTGTAATTGGTGCCCAAGTGACTGGCCCTCCTCTGTGATTGGTAGCCCAGTAAATAACACTCTTGTGTGTTAGGTGTTTTAGTTCCTGGTCCCTCTTGGTAATGAGTGCTCCAGTGACTACCCTCTGCGATGATGCCACAGTGACCGGATCTTCTCAGTAATGGGTGTTTCAGTGACTGGCCCTCCTGTGTGATAGATGCTTCAGTGACTAGGCTTCCTCAATAATGGGTGCACCTTTGATCCTCTTCTGTGGTGGGTGCCCTAGTGTCTAGCACCCCTCTTTGATGCATGCCTTAGTGACTGGCTCTCATCTGGGATGGGTGCCCCAGTGACAGTCACTCTTCTGTGATGGGTGCTAGGTATCTGGCTCTCCACTGTAGTGGTCTTGCAGTAACTGGTCCTCCTCTGCATTAGGTGCCCTAGTGAAAAGCTGTCCTCTGTGATCAGTGCCATAGTTAATACACTTTGTCTGTGATGGGTACCTCAGTGACTACCTCTCCTCTATGATCGTTGCCTCAATAACTTGCCCCTACTGGATGTCCCAGTCACTGACAATCCTTTGGGATGAATGCCTCAGTGATTGGCCCTTCTCCTAATGCATGACCAGTGAACCATCCTTGTCTTGGTTTGCCTCAGTAACCCCTCTCCCCTGCGGCGAGGCCCCAGTGACTATTCTTACTCAGTGACGAGTGCCTCCATTGACTTGTCCTCTTCTGTAATTGGTGGACCAGTTACTGGCTCTCCTCTGTGATGTTCGTCTCAGTGACTAACTCTCCTCTGTGATGGGTACCCCAGTAAGTAGGCTTTTTCTGTGATGGGTGTCCCAGTGACTGGCCTCCTCTATAACAGTTGCCCCATGATTTTAAAACCTCAGTGGTGGGTACCCAATGACTGTCCCTCTTGCATGTTCAGTGCTCATGTGACTGTCCTGGCTTTGTGAAAGGTGATCCAATGACTGGCCCTCTTCCATAATGAGTACACTAGTGAATAGCCCTCTTCTCTCATGGGTGATCCAGCGACTCATTCATCTCTGTGAGGCATTTCCCAGTGACTGACCCTCATACGTGATGGGTGCTCCAAAGAGTGGGACTCCTCTGTGAATGGTGGCCCAGTGTTTGACCCTCCAACTAATGGGTTCCCCAGTGCAGAGCCCTCCTCTTGTATGGGTACCTCTGTGACTTACCATTTTGTGGGATGGCTCTTAAGGGACTTTCCCACCTCTGTGATAGGTGCCTCAGTCATTGTCCATGCTCTGTGATGGTGCCCCTGTGACTGGTCCTCTTCTGTAATGGTTGATCTAGTAACTGGCCCTCCTCTGTGGTGGATGTCCCAGTTTCTGACTCTCTTCTGTGATGTTTGTCCCAGTGACTACCTCACCTCTGTGATGGGTGCCACAGTAAGTAGCATTTCTCTGTGATCAGAGCTCCGCTGAGTGGTTCTCTTCTATAATGTGTGCCCCATGACTGGCACTGCTCTGTGATGGGTGTCACAGTGACTGGTTCTTTGTGCTTGGTTCCCTAGTGACTATCCTTCCTCCAAAATGGGTGCCCTGATGACTAACCTACTTATTTCATGGGTGCTACAGTGAATGACTCTCCTCTATGATGCATGTGCCTTTGACTGGCCCTCCTTCATGATGGGTGCCCCCAGTGACTAGCCATCATCCTATTGAGTGCCAGTGACTGGCCTTTTACTGTGATGGATTTGCCTGTGACTAGGCTTTCTCTTTAATGGGAATCTAATTGAATGGCCCTGTCCTGTGATAGATGTCTGTTACTTGGTCTCTGTGATATGTGTGATATGGCCCAAGAGACCAGACCCCCTCTGTGATAGGTTTCTCAGTCACTGATCCTCCTCCATAATGGGGTCCCCAGTATTAGGGCTTCTCCTGTGATTAATATCCCAGTGCCTGACCCTCCTCCATAATGGGTTCCGCAGTGACAGTTCGTGGCTAGCCCTCCTCTGTGTTGGGCATCCCACTGACTAGCCCTCTTCTCTGAGGGGTGTCCTCAACACTGGCCCACCTTTGTGGTGTGTGGTCCACTGATTGTCCTTCATTTGTTATAGGTGACCTGGTGACTGGGCCAATCCTGGGATGGGTCCCTTAGTGACTGGGCCTCCACTGTGATACCTGTCCTAGTGACTGGCCCTCCTCAGGGATAGGTACCTAGTTGACTGGATCTCCACTGTGGTGGGGTCCCAGAGAATACCCCTCCACTGTTAGGTGTGCCCCAGTGACTGAACTTCTGTGATCAGTCCCTCAGAGACTGATTCTTCTCCTATTGTGTGTCCCAGGGACAGGCCCTCGACTGTAATGGCTGCACCAGTGACTGAACCCCCTCTATGATGGGTGCCCAGGAACAGGGCCTCATCTGAAATGGGTGTTCTAGTGATTGGCAATCCTCTCTGATCATTGCCCAGATGACTCCTCCTCTGCATAATGGGTGGCCCAATTACCGGCCCTCCTCTGGGCTGTGTGTCTTCTTCACTCTGCTCTGTAAAGAATGCCTCAGTGATTGGCCCTCTTCTGTGATGGGTGCTCCAGTGACTGACCCTCTTCTGGGATGGGTGCCTCAGTGACAGGCCCATCACCTGATGGGTGCTTCAGTGACTGGCACTCCTCTGGGATGGTTGCCTCATTGACTGGCCCTCCTCAGGGAAGGATGCCTCAGTGACTGGATCTCCTTTGTGAAGGTGCCACAGTGACTGGTCCTCTTCTGTGATGAATGCCTCAGTGAAGAGGACTCCTCTGTGATGGTAGCCCAGTGACCAGCCTCTTTGTGTGATGGGTGAAACAGTGACTGGGCCTTCACTGTTTTGCCTGCCCCAGTGACTAGCTTTTCTTAGGGATGGGTGCCCTAGTAACTAGCCCTCCTCAGTGATGTGTGCCCCATTGACTGCACTTCCTCGGTGATGAGTACCCCAGTGACTGGCCCTCAAACTTTAGGTATCAGAGTGACTGGCACTCCACTATAATGATTTCTCCAATGAATGGGCCTCCACTAAAATGGGTGCCAATCTGTGATGGGTACCCCAGTGACTGGCTATCATCTGAGATGGGTATCACGCTTTCTGACCCTCCTTTGTGCTGGGTGATTCAGTGATTGGCCCTCCTCTGTGATCAGTGCCCCAGTGTTTGTCCTTACTCTTAAAAGTTGCCCCAGTGACTAGCCCTCCTCTGTGATGGGTGCCTCAAAGGCTGACTCTCCTCTGTTATGGTGCCTCAATGAATGGTCCTCCTCTGTGATGGGTGCCGTGGTGACTAGAATTCCCTGTGACTGGTACCCAAGTGACTAGCTATCTTCTGTGATGGGTGCTCCAGTGAAGGTCTTTCCTCTATATGGAATCCTTATGGAAAGCACTCCTAAGAAATGGGTACCTCAGTGACTCATCCTCCTCAGTGATCAGTGCCCCAGTGACTGGTCCTCCTTTGTGATCAGTGCCCCAGAGAGTGGCTTTCCTCCATAATGGATATTCTAGTGAATAAGCCTCTTCTATCATGGGAGCTCAAGTGACTGGCTTTCCTGGATAATGTATGCCCCAGTGACTGGCCCCCTTCTGTGATGGGTGCCTCAGTGACTGGCCCTCCTCTGTGATGGGTGCCCCAGAGGCTTGCCCTCCTCCTAATAGGTGCCTGAGTGACTGGAACTCCACTAGTATGGGTGTCTAAGTAACTCACATTCCTCTGGAATGGGTCCTCAATGGCTGCACATCCTCTGTGTTGGTTGCCAGAGTGACTATTATTCATATTTGATGGGTGCCTCAGTGATTGGGCCTCCTCTGTGATCAGCGCCCCTGTAACTGGGCCTCCTTCTAATGGGTTCCCAAGTGCCTTCCCTTTTTCTTGTATGGTGACTCAGTGATTTCCCCTTATGTTGGAGGGGTTCCTCAGTGGCTGGCCCTCATCTGTGATAGGTGCCTCAGTGACCCACTGTCCTCAGTGATGGTTGACCCAGTGAATAACCCTCCTCTGTGATGCATGCTGCAGATTCTTGCTCTCCTCTGTTATGTTTGTCTCAGTGACAAGTTCACCTCTGTGATTAGAGTCCCTGTAAGTAGTGTCCTTCTATGATGGTTGTCCCAGAAACTAGCCCTCCTCTTTAATGGGTGCCCCCTAACTGGCACACCTCTGTGGTGGGTTATTCAGTGACTGGTTCTTCCCAGGGATTAGTGCTCCAGTGAGGGGCCCTCCATTGTGATCAATGCACCAGTTACTAGCCCTCCTCCATAAAGAATACACCAAAGACTAGCCATCTTTTTTCATAAATTCTCCAGTGAATGACTTTCCTCTATGATTCATATCCCAGTGACTGGCCCTTCTTTGTGATGAGTGCCCCAATGACTGGCTTTCCTATGGAATAGGACCCCAGTGAATGACCTTCTTTGGTTGTGGGTGCCACCATAACCAGCCTTCCAGTGTGATGTGTGTCTCTGTGACTAGTGTTCCTATGTGCGGTGTGACTCCATCACTGGCCCTCCTCTATGATGGCTGCCCCAGTAAGTGGCCTCCTCTGTTAAGGGTGCCCCAGTGACTAGCCCTCCTTTGTGATGGGTGCCCCAGTGACTGGTATTCTACTGTGATGGGTACCTTGGCGACTGTCTCTTCTCTAACTTTGGTGTCTCATTTACTGGCCCTCCTCTATGATCAGTGCTCCAATGGCTAGTTCTTTGTCATCAGAATCCCAGTGACAGGCCCTCATTGTGACTGGTATTCTAATGACCCGTTTCCTTATATGCGACTATACCCCATGATTGGCCCTCCCTCTAATGGGTCCCGCAGTGACAAGGCATCCTCAGTGATAGGTGTCTCAGTGACTGGCCCTACTCTGTGATAGATGATTCAGTGACTGTCTTTTCTGTGATGGGTGCCCAAGTGACTGGCCCTTCTCTGCAATAGGTGTCCCAGTCATTGATCCTCCTCCATAAAGGGAACCCCAGTATCAGGGCTTCCCTTGTGATAGGTGTCAAAATGACTGGCCCTCCTCTGTGATTGGTATCCCAGTGAATAACACTCTTCTCAGATGACTGTC
Organism: Carlito syrichta; assembly: GCF_000164805.1. Taxonomy (NCBI): domain Eukaryota; kingdom Metazoa; phylum Chordata; class Mammalia; order Primates; family Tarsiidae; genus Carlito; species Carlito syrichta. The sequence continues at coordinate 3,422 of NW_007238073.1, read as the reverse complement.
CTAGTATGTGGAGCTCATCAGTAATGGATGCACAGTAACAACCCTCTTTTGTGGTGAGTACCAGAGTGTCTGGGCCTTCTCGGTAATGGGTGTCCAATGATGGACTCTCCTTTCTGACAGATGTCATAGTGCCTGGGCTTCCTCAGTAATGGGTGAACAAGTGACTGACCCTCTTCTGTGATGGGTGCCTCAGTGACTAGTACTCTTTGATGAGTGTTCCAGTGACTGGCCCTCCTATGTGATGGGTGCCTAAGTGAGAGTCAATCTTCTGTGAAGGGGGATCAGTGACTGGCTCTCTACTGTGATGGTGCCCCAGTAACTGGTCCTCCTCTGTGATGAGTGCCTCAGTGAATAACCGACCTCTGTGATGGGTGTCCTAGTGAATACACTTCTTCTGTAATGGGTACCTCAGCAACTGCCCCTCCTCTGTGATCAGTGCGTCAATGACTTGCCCTCCTACTAATGAGTGCCCCAGAGACTGACACTCTTTTAGGATGGATGTGTCATTCATTGATTGACCCTTCTCTGGCATGGGTGCCTCATTGAGTGGGCCTTCTCTGTGATTGATGCCTCAGTGATGGGCCCTGTTCCTAATGCATGACCAGTGAATCACCCTCATCTTGAATTGATGACTCGTTGACTGGGCATCCTCTTGGATGCATGCCTCAGCACTGGCTTTCTGCTGTTATGGTGCCCCATTGAAAATTTCTCCTAGGTGAAGGGTGCCCCAGTGATTTGCCCTCATCTTTAATTGGTGACTGGCTATTTTCTGTGATGTTTACCTCAGTGACAGGCTCTCCTCTGAGTGGGTGCCCCAGTAACTAGGTTTTTTTCTGATATGGGTGCCCCAGTGACTTGCCCTCCTCTATAATGGTTGTCCCATAATTTGAACTCCTCAGGAATGAGTCCCCAGTGATTGTCTTTCCTATGTGTTCAGTGCTCACGTGACTGTGTCTTCTTTGTGAAAAGAGACACAAAGACTTGCTCTCTTCCATAATGAGTACACTACTGAATAGACTTCTTCTCTCATGGGTGCTCGAGTGACTCACTCTCTTCTGTGATGCATGTCCCAGTGACTAGCCCTCATATGTGATGGGTGCCCCAGTGACTGAGGCTCTTCTAGATGAGTGCCTCAGTGATTGGTCCTCCTCTGCAATTGGTTCTCCATTGATGCCATCCTTCTAATTGGTACCCAATGACTAGCCTTCCCCTGGAATGAGTGCCTTTGTTACTGCCCCCTCTGTGTTTGGTGTCCCAGTTACTGGTCCTCCTTCTAATGGTTTCCCCAGTGATTGGCTTTCCTCTGTTGTCAGTGCTTCAGTGACCAGCCCACCCTGTGATGGATATTCCAATGACTGACCCACCCTCCTCTTATTCGGTGCCCCAGTTCCTGGATCTCGCTTGTAATGGGTGCCTCAGTGACCAGTCCAACTCTGTGATAGATGCCCCAGTGACTAGACCTCCTTTGTGTGGGCTGCCCCCATGACTGGTCTGCCTCCCTGGTGGGTGACCCAAGATTGTCTCTCATCTGTTGTAACAGTGACTGAGACTTCTCCAGTATTGGCACTCGATTGACTGGGATTTCTCTGTGATTGGTGCCCCCATTGACTGGCACTCCACTGCAATGATTGTCACAGTGACTAGTCATCCTCTGTGATAGTTGTCCCAATGACTAGCTTTACTCCATAATGGGTGCCCCAGTGACAGTGATTGGTCCCCCATGTAACTAGTCCAACTCTGTGATGGGCATCCCAATGACTTGCCCTCCTCTGTGAGAGGTGTCCTTATGACTGGCCTGCCTCTTTGATGGGTGGTCCGGTGATTGTTCCTCACCTGTTATAGGCAATCCAGTGATTGGGTCTTCTCCTTTATTGGTGCTCCAGTGACTGGACCTTCTTGGTGATGGTACCCAAGTTACTGAGATTCACCTGTAATGGTTGCCACAGTGACTAGCCCTCCACTATGAAGGTTATCCCAATGATTAGCCTTCCTCCATAATGGGTGCCCCAGTGACAGGCCCTCCTCTGTTATGGGTCAAACAATGGCTAACCCTCCTCTGTGTTGGGTGTCCCACTGACTAGCTCTCTTCTTTGAGGGATGCCCCATGACTGGTCCATCTTTGTGATGAGTGACCCAGTGCTTGCCCTTCATCTGTTATAGGTCACCCAGTGACTGGGCCTCCCCTGGGATGGTTGCCTTAGTGACTGGATCTCAACTGTGATGGGTCCCCCAGTGACTGAACCTCCACTGTGATGACTGACCAGTGATTGGGCCTCCTCTTGAAGGGTGTCCTAGTGACTGGAACCCCTCCTATTTGGTGCCCCATGGACTGGCCCTCCACTGTGATTTGTGCCCCAGTCATTAGCCTTCTTACGGGTGGGTGCCCCAGTGACTGGCCCGCCTCAGTAATGGGTAGCTGAGTGATTGACTCTCTTCTGTATTGGAGCCCAAGAGACAAGTCCGCCACTGTGTTGTGTGCCCCAGGGACTGAACTTCCCCTGTGATTGGTGGCCCAGGGACTTGCCCTACTCTGTGATTGGTGCCACAGAGACTGACCCTTCTCCTATTGAGTATCCCAGTGACTGACCCTAGAGTATGATGAGTATACAAGTTGCTGGCCCTCCCCTGCATTGAGAGCCCAGGGCCTGGCCTCATCTGAGAAGGGTGCCCCAGTGATTGGAACTTCTCTGTGAATGTTGCCCAAGTGACTACCCCTTTTCATAAAAAGTGGCCCAATTCCTGGCCCTCCTTTTGCCTGTGTGACTCCATGAACCAGCTCTGTAATGGGTGCCTCAGTGACTGGGCCTTCTCTATGATGTGTGCCACAGTGACAGGCTTTTTTCTGAAATGAGTGACTCAGTGATAGGCCCACATCCTAATGGGTGCTTCTGTGACAGGCACTCCTCTGTGACGGGTGCCTCATTGACTGGCCTTCCTCTGGGGAGGGTGCCTCAGTGTCTGGCTCTCCTTTGTGATGGTGCCCCAGTGACTGGTCCTCTTCTGTGATGGTTGCCTCAATGACTATGACTCATCTGTGATGGAAGACCCAGTGAACAACTTTCTTAGTAATGGGTGACCCAGTGACAGTGCCTTCACTGTGATGCCTGCCCCAGTGACAGGCCCTCCTTAGTGATGGTTGCCTGTTGGGAACCAGCCATGGAGGCCCACTGAGCATTAGGGATCAGGAAGGGCCGTTGGCCCCAAGACCACTAGGATGCGTTTGGGAGCTATTGACCCCATTTCCTCCCCATTTCTATTCAGCAATAACCAGATTAAACTCCTGTGAGCTCAAAACATAAAAACTCTGAGACCGTGATGAACACAAGCTAACTTTAGAAGCTCATTGCTCCCATTCTTCCTCAAACTGCAGTTTTGGCTTTCACACAACTTATAATTCAAACTGTGTCACATCTAAGAGCCTT
>NW_007238072.1:0-736 GCF_000164805.1 Carlito syrichta | reverse complement strand
CAAGAAGACAAGGTAAAATCTTCTCTTGTCAGCTTTTTTTCTGGCTCCTACATACCTACATTAGCCGGAGACACATACCCAGGTGTGAATTTCAGTGTTTTAACCTTATTTTTAGTAAATGGTATGGGAGGAGGTACCTTGGCATCATTGACAGAATTTTTTCGCTTATCATAACCAGTCACTTCGTCTTCCAACTCCATTTCCTCCTCGGGGAAAAATTCATCATCTAAAGGAGGCGCCGAGTATATGGCCAGCAAGGGAGTGTCTTTATTTTTGGCCGAAAATTTAGAGAAATCATACTGTAGATTTAAAGCATCTTGGATAATATTCCATAAAGCTAAGGCATACAAAATGCAAAAGGCGAGTCAATTGGTTCCTCTATTGGACAATATGTTCAAAATGCTAGTAGACATTTTCCTTTCTTTAGATTCACTCTGGCCCATGATACTAACACGGCTCTTAAACTGCTCACCCTTCCTTGCTCTGCCTGTCTCTACAGAGGGGTCTGTGGCACCCTGGGTGAGGTCCTATCCATCCCAAAAAAGAAAAAGAAAGCTTACCTTGAGGCCCCATGTCAGGTGCCACTTGCCAAAGACCAGCTCCAGCTGGGTTCAGGGTACCCCAAAGGTGGAGATGGCATCAGCGATTGGGGGGAAGAAGAGAGAAAGAGAGAGAGAAAGAAAGAGGCTGGACTCCAGTCTAGTGCAGAAGTGATGTGTGTTATTGGTAATTACTA
>NW_007238071.1:0-674 GCF_000164805.1 Carlito syrichta | reverse complement strand
TAAAAAAAAATACAAAACTCTTTGTATTTTTTTAAAAAATACAAAGCTATTGTGTCTTTTGACATGAATGGGAATGACTTTTCATTTTCCATTGCGATAGAGGCAGTTCTTAGGAAGTGGGGACATGGATCTGGGTCCAGGCCTTGGGAATAGCTGATGGGGCCCATCTGCTTATTTGTTCTCCCGCCTGGTGGACAGCAGGGTAAGCCCGTGGTTCCCTTGCGATTCTGTGGGAACACTAACAACGTCATGTTTTCTGTCTTTCTTCTCCTCAGGGGCCACTGAGGAAACCGATCCCTCTGGGGCTTTCGCATGAGTCAGTCGGCAGTCAGCAAGGCTGCTTGTGAGCCATTGGCAGGCCCTGGCTCCCTCCCTCCCCGTTCCCTGTTCTGGAAGCACGTCTTTGATCACCCCAAGCATTCCTTCTGTTCTGAAATTGTTTGTTTGTTTTAACAGAGGTAGGGGTGGGTGTGTGTGTCTGTAGGTGTGTGTGTGTGTGTGTGTGTGTGTGTGTGTGTGTGTGTGTGTGTGTGTGTGTGTGTGTAGGGGAAAGGGAAGCAGAAGAACAGGTGATTTATGTGCTTCAAACTCTCTTTCATTTGCAAGAGCATCGCATGCTCTTTCCAGGGCAGAGACATCCTATGAGAAACAGATTTCATTAGAGAGTCTGCAAG
>NW_007238070.1:10460-16730 GCF_000164805.1 Carlito syrichta | reverse complement strand
CACACAGAAAAGATCTCAGTGGTTTATGATGACCATGCTTAGTTGACTGGGACTCTTCCAGTATTTTCTTCACTTTTGGATCAAGACTAAACAAGCAGTTACGGTCTAGCTATTGTCAGCTTCACAGAGAAAGAAAAGGAAAAAAGAAGGATGAGATGGCCTTCAGGAAATGACACTTAACACTCTGTGTGCTATTTCATTGGTCAAGCATGTCACGTGGCCAAGCCTGATGTAATCAGAGTGAAGATATATACTCCTCCCACAAGGAACGCACCTTGAGAATCTCCCCATGAGGGACACAACAAGTGAAAATCTCTCTGGGCTTGGGGCACCCTGTGTTCCCTAGCAGAGGAAGGAATCAGAACTTTCTTTAAGGAGTGCCTTTACACTCATGACCCGAGGCTGCTGACCCATTCAGTGTGATGAGAAAACAACTTTCAAAAGTAAGTTTTAAAATGTGACCACAGCTGTTTGGATTTTATCTCTTGCATCACCGTCCCTACCAGCAAAAGCCCCTGCATGAAAAGTTATATTATGCCATATTACATTCATACATACATTTATGTACATATTTAATGCACACACTCACATATAAATAAAACATGCAGTTATATAAGTTAAAACTCATATCTATTTGCATTTAAAATGATATATTATACAAATAAATATATATATGCATACACACACACACACGAGTATCAAAAAGTATACACATTTTAACAGATGTTATCTATGTATTAATTTTAGTTTGCCATAATCTGGACACTGGTGGTATCCATTCTGAGCACCTTTTGTAATTGCAGAAGTCAAACATGACTTGTATTCCTCTTTTTTTGTTGGTATATATTGAGTATTACAATCTTAATATGTTTCTCCTTAAATGTGTATACATTTTTGGCACCCTTTCTCTCTCTCTTTTTTTTTTGTGTGTGGGTGTGTGTGTATATATTTTTAAATCTAAATGTGTACACATCGATAGCTAGAGATCATGATTGAAATCTTCTGTTTGAACAAAACATCTTTAAGGCAGTTTTAACTGGTGCCCTTTCAAAAAGCCAGGAACTGTCCCAGCGACTTTGTTTTATGGATGTGTGGTTTCAATTCATTCCTGGGCTGTATGTTTTAAATAACATAACTAATAAGTCTTGTATTTTCATCTCTGCCTTTTTGGTTCATGAACAGTGGGATTGACTTGGATTTGACTTTACAGGAATGAAACGAGTCCTTGTTCTTAGCCATGTGTCATCAGGATTGAAAACCAATTCTGCAGGTAGGTATGATGGACATGCTGGCTCTTGAGAAATGCAAAGCTAGAGATGCTGCATACAAAAGTGACTGTATTTCAAGTCCCTTAATTGGTTTTGTGCAAAACAAGTCATTCTGCACTGCCTAAAATAAGCACAAACCCAGCAGAGCATTCACAAGACAATGACCCCCACTATCTCCTCTATGTGGTCTTCATACTAGTCTAATTGACTTAAGTTATTTTGTTAGCTAAAACCTATAATTGAAATATGCTAAGAACCTCTCACTAATCTATAACTAGAAGTCATAGCTAATCATCTTGAAACACTACACAATTTCTTTACTTCACTGCTTATAATAGAACCATCCAGAAAAATGGAATATGATATTTTATTCTTCATCTAGGCTATTAAGAAGATATATTTTGATTATAGCTATGGATAAGAGTTATAAATCACTTGTTCAACTTTTAACAAAATCTTTCATTCAAAGAACTGGAGGAAACATAAAGAAAGCAAAGGTGGGTATTGTGTTAACAAAGATCCACAGATGTGAGCTCACTTGTCTGTAGCAAATAGAAACTCCATACCAGAAATAAAATAATGTGCATGTCACTGACTTATGAACATTTCGTGTGGAAAATTGTGTGTTTCCCTTGTACTAAAACCAGCTGAATCTAGTTGCCTAAAACTTAAATTGACAGCAAAAGAAAGAACCACCCACCATCACCTCTCCAATCCTATTTATGCATGGCAAAACTTTCAAGAATTATAAAGCAACCCTTTAGAATTTGATAGATGAGAAATTGCTTACAAGGAGTTTCCCAGTTCCAAGAACACATAGGTAATTTTCTAAGAGCCTAATACTTATACAATGACCACTTCTAAACCTAATCCTGAAGTGTACCCCCTATCTTCAAAATAAAAATTAAAAAATTTTTAAAAGAAAATGTCTGGCCTGTCAAGAAGAAATGATTTAAAGATCAGTGATTCATCGCTCTCTTTCTCTGTATCTCAGCAGATGGTGCTCATTCACACTAAACTATGAAAACGAAGACTCTTCCATCTTCTTATCACAAACTCATAAATATATTTTCATCCATACTCACGTTCTCTGTTCTCTCCTTTGATATGAGAAGTGTCTTTGTTTCCATGAAACATCCCCTCTTCTTCTCTGGAACCTATGTATGTTTACCTCTACGAGGATATCACTTTGTACAATTGTGTCTTCTTTCCTGCGTCCTCTATTTATTCTTCTCCTCTGAAACATTCCTTCAGTCCATGGTCACGTTTGTGTTGTCCATTCTTGAAAAACAAATAGAGGGCCATTATTTTGCTAAGCTCTGGTCTGGTCGTGTAGCTCTCTGAGTGATGGCTGCCATGTTTTCCTAAGCTTTGGCCTCCTCCCCTACCCTTGGGAAGGAGACTCTTCTCTCTCTCTCTAATTTACTTTCTAAATACATTATATTTCCAAGCTAAAAAAGGAAAAGAAAGAAAGAAAAACAAATAGCAGTAGCGATGAAAGCAAATTCTCCTGGACGCCACAATCCTCAAAGCCTGACTCACTGCTCTCTGTTCCTTTTCACAGAAGAACTTCTTGAACCTGCGTCCATTCACCATCTTCACTTCCTAAGCCCATTTCACTTCCAGTCTACTCCTATTGATCTTTCATCCTACTCTCCACTGACTGCTCTGGCCAGGGTCATTAACAACCTATTCATTGCATTTGCAATGTCCACCTTCATGTTACCCCAACTCCTAGAGAGTCTCAAAGGGGTGACCAGCCCTTTCTTCTTGGAGCACTTTTCTCTTCGGGAGTTCATGACTCCATACTTTCCTCATTCTCCTTGTATGCCTGTGCCATTTTTTTCTCTCTCTGTGTAAGCTTCTCTTCCTTGGACCAGTCTCTGTGGTTAGAATACCTCAGGAATCAATCTACCATCTCTATATTTTCTTCTTGGGTTATTTCATGGCTTTACATACTATGATGTGCTAATAGCTCAGAAGTCATTAGTTAGGACTCTCATACCACAAATAACCAAAAATCAAGCTCTGTCTCAAATAATAAAAGGTGACCATTGACTTATATAAGTGAAAACTCTAGAAGCAAGGTAGTCTTGAAGTTTCAGTTGTGTCATCAGGGGATCATTTCTTTCCAATTCTCTGCCCTGCCTTTTATTTTATTTTATTTTATTTTAAGTCATTACATTTTTATTGCTAACCTATTGTTAATTTTATGTCAAGAGACTAGAGGAAAAAAAGGTAGCTACCTTTCAATTCAATTAATGTATTTTAGAAAACAAAGGTTCTGGCAGTGATCTGCAAAGCTGTCTATAATCACTTAAGAAATCATCCCAACTATGTTACCACTCAATGTATCATCTTCTTTCTTATTAACAGAACCTCAATTTTGCAGCAAGTAGCCAAGAGTCCGGCAAAAATCACTATCTCCTAACCTCCCTTGCAGATACAGTGATGCCGTGACACCATCAGATCAGGGATTATAAGAGGAAATCACTTGGAAAGCCTTTCAGGAAAACTCCTCAAAGAGGGCAGGGGCAGCAGTCAGACTGCTGGCAAGCTCTCATTTGCTCTTTTGAACTTTCCCTCCTTTCTTAGAATGAGGACTTGCATGGCTAGAAGTCTGGCAGCCATCTTGAGAGGAGGATACATGGGCGGGAATCACACCTCAATACAGTGGAGCGAAATGACAGAAGTACCCTGGGTCCCTAATAATCTAGGAAGCATTCTACTAAACCTGGACAACTTAGTTCCGTACTTATTTTACATTGAAGAAAAATAATCCCTTAATTTGTTTAAGTCATTGGTAGTTACTTATGAGTGAACCTAACCCAAACCAATATATCACCTGTGAGAGTTATCAGTACTTTACCAAGGTAGGAAGCATATGGAATTGGCAGAAATCAGTTGACTCCTTTAAAGACTTATTTACTCTTTCATAAAAATCAATATCTATCTATGCTGAGTGATAAAAACACAGAAACAGATAAGATCCAGGCTACAGTCTAAAAGAAGGAACTAAACAATTAAAACGGGGTTTTATGAGTCATGTGGTAGGGAAAGAATTGAACACTATGGCAGCATACAGGATAAGCATTTACTCCAAACTATGGAAAGGTAAACAGGATCAGAGAAGAGCTTCCATGCAGTATGAAATTTGAGACCTAAAAAAGGTTACCCTGGCAATGGAGCATTAAGGAAGAATAGACCAAGTAGAGGGAAAAGCAAAGGCCCAGAGTAGAGAGAGAAACAACATATTGTAGGGAATAAAAACAATTTATTGGCCGGGTGAGTTGGTTCACACCTGTAATCCCAGCATTTTGAGAGGCTGAGACGAGAAGATGGCCTGAGTCCGGGGCCTGCCTTTCATTTTATCCACTTCATCCTCAAGGCAACGTCCTTTGTGTTGACCAAGTAACTGCAGCAGTACAGACTTCACATCCACAAATTATGCCATCCAAAATGAGGGAGAAGATTAATTTATGGTAGCTTTCTCAGCATTCTTAGCAGGGAAGGAAACATTATTTTTGGAAGATTCCAGAAAATGAGACTCTTCGTGACCCTCTGCTCAAATTTCTTACAGACCTACCCTGATCCAATTCTCTGGTGTGCAGTAACTGTAAAGTGGTTAAATCTAGGTTACTTATATCAATAACTATGATGTTATTGATTGGAAGGATGATCTTGATTAAGATCATTAATATCCATGCTGGACTCCAGGTAAAGTCAATTCCCTTCAAATCATATGGGGACCAAACAAGAGTAGTGGGAAAAAAGGGATATTGGAGAGGTAACCACTATACCTGTGGATACAGTTCCCCAAATTTTGCAGTACTCCTTTTCTCTCTTCTGAGCTCCAGACTAAAGGATCCAACTAGCTACAGTCATTTGCCACATAATAATATTTCAGTCAACAGAAGACTGCATATACAACATGAGTCCCATAGGATTATAGGACTGTATTTTTTCTGCACCTTTTCTAGATATGCTTAGATACACAAACACTTGTCATTGTGTTACATTTGCCTATAGTATTCAGTACAGTAACATGCCATATGAGTGTGTAGCCTAGAAAAAGTATGCTATACCGTGTAACCTAGGTGTGAAATAAGCTATACCATCTAGGTTTGTGTAAGTAAACTCTGTGATGTTGGCATAATGACGAAATCACCTAGCAACTCATATCTCGGAATGTATCCCTATCGTTAAGTGAAGTAGAACTATACTTGACACCTCCATCTGCCCCCAGTAAATCTGGTTTCTCCTTCAATATCCCCAGATCAGTAAGGGGTCTCACTGCATATTACTTTGCTAAAGATGAGAATTTAGCAATTACGGTTGACTTTTTGCTTTTCCTTACCCCATAATCCAATCCATCAACAAGTTCTATTGGTTCTGCCTTCCAATTACACGCTAAAGCTGCTCATTTCTCTGTCTGCCTCCTTTTTCACTGCCTAGCTTCAAGCCATCATTATCTCTTGCCTAAACTACTGCCATCACCAACTGTCATCCTGATTCCTTTTTTGCCATCCTATAATCCACTCTCTATACAACCTCTAGCGTGGTCTTTTTAAGACACCAGACCATGTCATTGCCCTGCTAGGTCCCTTCACTGACTTCTTCACTCATGAAAAGCCTCAACTCCTTACATGAAAGCCCTCAAACAACTGACTTATGTCCACTGTTCCATGATTATCTCATACCATTCCCCCCTTATTCTCTGTACTCCAGACAGACAGTATTATTTTCTGTATCTTACACTCTATCAGCTTGAATCTATTTTCGCTGTTGAAAGCATCCAGGCCCCGATGGCCCATTCTGTGGCCATGGCTTCTTAGCCTCTGGTCCCCTCACTCCATCCCTTCAATCATTCATTATGTTCTCCAGACCCTTGACTCTATTCCCCAATTTGCATCAGTTCCTCTACCCACATTCTTTCCCATCCAGCCCAGACAGCACAGATAAAATTATACCACCATGCAAATGAGTGTAATTGTCCGATGTG
>NW_007238070.1:4405-10265 GCF_000164805.1 Carlito syrichta | reverse complement strand
TCATCTCCTTTCTCATCATCTGGCTTCTCAAACCACAGAAAAAACAAAAGCTCCCTCTGTCTGCTGCTCACTTAAACACAAAATAAGGTGCTTGTCTATCCATTTTTAATTCTTTCCACAGGGTCTCACAGAAAGAAGCCTTTTAGTTTAGATAATTTATGCTACAAGTACCAGAATACTAAAATGAATGTGACTTAAACAACAAGGACATATAAGCTCACATAACAAGAAGCCAGAAGTTACAGAGTTGATGCTGTAGCCGAGGTCATCAAGGCCCCAATTCTTTCCATCTTTCTTTTCTGTGGTCCTCACCATGTTGGTCTTCATCTCTAGGCATCACGTCCTCACTCAACATAGCCCAGAGACAGAAAGGGAGTGGGATCTCTTCTTGTATCTCTCCTACTAAAGGGCGAACCCCCTCAGGAACAGCCACGCAGGCTGCGTCCAGGGTCCACAGCCGGGATCAGACCACGTGCAGCATGACTGGCAAGTGTTTAACGGTCTGTTCCCAATGAAAGTGCAAGACCTTCTAATAGGCTCAGACCTATATAACAATTGTCTTTTTTACACTTACACATTAATTTCTTCCAGTTATCTCTAAACTATGATCCATTATCTTTTCCCCAAAGTTACTGCCCCTGTGTTGCTGATGTCCACGACTGACATAGCCAGGCTGGTTGTGGAGGGTCATAATACACGCTTCCATTGCCTCCATCCTCTCTCCAATGAATGAACAGTGTTGTGAGTCTCCCTTCTAAATCTCTCTCAAATCCTTGCTCGTTTCCTGAGTTCATAGTCAAGAATCATCACCTATTTCTTTACATCCAGCAGTCCTGAATGTTCTCTGTGTCTAGATCCTCCTATGCACCTTTAATCTATACCTAATTTTTGAGGACTTTCCTACTATAGAAGTTGACTCAAAATTATTTAGTGACTCTAATTATCCGTGACATTGAACCTCCTATAATTTACATATGGATCTTCGAAGAGTTAACTGAACTCTAACAACGTGTCCATTCTCATCTTCTCTCTTTCAGCTCACAATTTTGCTCTCTTATCATGTTAAACTATTTATCATATCCTGTTCTTGTTTGTTTACATTTTATTTTAGATTCAAGGGGGTATTGTGCTGGTTTGTTACATGGGTGATTTGCATAATGATGAGGCTTTGGCTTCTACTGAGTCCGTCACCCAAGACATGAGCATGGTATCCAATGGGTGTATTTTCAGTCTTTGCCCCCTGTCTGCCTCTCCACTTTAGAAGCCCTCAGTGTCTGCTGTTCCCATGCCCATGTGTACCCTGTGTTTATCTCCTACTTATATGTGAGAACATGTGGTACGTATTTGGTTTTCTGCTTCTGTGATAATTTGCTTAGAATGGTGGCCTCCAGCTACATGTATGTTGCTAAAATGGACATATTTATTTTATGGCTATGTAGCATTCATAATGTATTTTGTACAAATAGTTTAATAAACTACCAGCATCTTAAACTATTCATAGAGAACACATCTTGTTTTCTCATGCTTCCTTTCCTTTGCACCTTCTGTTCTCTCTTTCTTTCTTTTTTTTTTTTATTGTAAAGATAAGGTCTTGCCAAGTTGCCCAAGCTGGTCTTGAACCCCCGGGCTCAGGCAATCCTCTCACCTTGGCCTCCCAAAGTGCTGGGATTACAGGCTGAGTCACTGGGCCTGTCCTGTTCTCTCTTTCAAATATACTTTGCTCACTTGTAAAACAAGAAAGTTTTTTTGTTTGTTTGTTTTTTACTCTGAAAGTCTCAGTAAGCATCTTTGCCACTGTGAAACCTTCTCTGAGTATCTCATAAAAAACAGGGGCTTCTATATTCTGACTGGACTTTGCAGATATTTTCATAAGATCAATTTCTCTTTGTGTTATAATTCTTGATTTGTAATCTCCTAAAGAACAGGAACCGTTTCAGCTCTGTACCCCTTTTGTCCAGAACAGTGCTGGGCACACAGTAAGTGTTAAATAAACGTTTATTGACTAACAAAAGGAATGAAAATATTAATATTGAATCTCTAGGATGATAACTCATGCTGTTCTAAAGACAACAGAGACCAGTTTAGCAAAGCACTGCCATAATGAGTCCCAGATCGAGAATACCCGTCTCATGAAGATCAAATGACATCTCCCTGCCTGCCACCCATCAACTTCTTTCCAACAATCTGGTAAGGTTGGTATAAGTCCATCTACTAAAAAATAAACTACTGCTAAACTACATGGCCTATTGGTAATGAGACACTATCATATAGGAACATACATTCTGACAATAAAATTAGGTTTGACAAAGACTTCTAGAAACTAATTAACTCATCTTCTCTTTTCTATCTAGGTTGGACTTAGGACAATTGCATTGGAATGTTATTCTTCATTCTTTATGTGCTCCTGCAAATTTTCAGTGCAAAATGTCTATAATCTAAGTTTTTGGACTGTGATCCCGAAGGGGGTGCAGATTCCCTGTCATTGGGCCCTGATTTTTGTAACAAGGCACCAATCAGAGGGCAGATTTGGAAAGAAATATTATTGATTCTATTTTATTATGTATTGAAAGGCAGTGGTAAGATTGGTCCCAGTGGCCCTTGGAAATAAGTCTGAAACTTAAATTTACCAGTTCCTGTTGGTATCTATAGTACGTGATATCACTAAAAAAGTTCATGAGCCGGGCTTCTGTGGCTCAGCCTGTAATCTCGTGCCTTTGGGAGGCTGAGGTGAGTGGATTGCCTGAGCCCGCGGGTTCAAGACCCGCCTGGGCAGCGAGACTTCATCTCTACGATAAATCAAAAAATCAGCCGGGCGTGGTAGCTCATGCCTGTAATTCTGGCTACTTGGAAGGCTGAGGTGGAAGGATCGCCTGAGCCCAGCAGGTCGAGGCTGTGGTGGCCAGGAGCGGCCACTGCACTCCAGTCTGGGCGACAGTGTGAGACTCCAACTCAAAAAAAAAAAAAAGTTCATAAATGAGTTTGTGTTTCTATCATGTAGACATTTCTCTCCTTGTGCTCCAAAAAGGATCTCAGGCCACAATTTCTAGCTATAATCAGAAGTTTTCTGGGTATAAACATTTGTAATAACACAAAAAGGTAACTGTCTGTGAAGTGATTAATTGAATTTTTGCATAATATTTCTCAAAAAGAACACATCAAAAAGTATCTAGTTATTAAATTCAGCCCTAACTCAATAGAGGGAAAAAGTGTTCAAATTGTTTTTAACTCAGAAAGAATGGAATACACATATATTGATGGAACATATAAAGAATAAGTGTTGAACCCTGGGTACTTTTGAGGAAGCTAGGTTAATTTTGTAAGGCTGCTTCAATTTATTTTCTTTACTACACTTCACTTTTTTTACTTCTTTCTTTCAGATAATTTTAAGAATCCTTTGATATATCTTTAATGTATCAGAAATGGGGTGATTTAACTGTCACATTATTTAGAAACTCTTAATTGCTAATCTGCTTGGTAAAAAGTTAATAGCATGACTAGCTAAAATTTTGATTTACTTCACTTGAGGCAGAGTCATCTTAGAAAATAGTCTCTATGTCTATTAGAGTTGAAATTAAAATTAGACGAAATGTGTTTTGAATTCTTATCAAGAGAGTATTTTGAATTATAGTTACTTTGAAATAAATGAAATCATAACACTTTTTTTTACAGTTCAGTCTATAGAAAGGAATAAGAAAAAAAAATCCTCTGACCTTCCATCTTGTCACTACCTTGAATTCTCCTGAGGTTCAGAAAGACTTAATCATCTCTTCCTTCTAACAGAACTATCCCCAAATGTACTCCTTGGATGACAGATGGAGGGACTAATGGGACTTGTGTTCTGAGAGTCCCTTGTTAAGAGCAGGAGAGGAATTCATGGGAATAATTGGAGCTGAAGGGGGATAGGAAAGAAGAGAGAGAAGGAGAGAGAAGGAGAACACGCCCCTAGAAGCCCATAGAAATGCAGAATAGCCCCACAAGCCCTACAGATGGGAGGAAAACCATGTCCTTCCCTAAAGTTACACAATGTCCTCTTGTGCCTTCTTTCTCTCCTGCCAAGGAGAGAGCTCACATACATAATACCATTCAACTAGTGACTGTACAAAGGTGTAGGGTTGGAAGAGAAGAGAGTACTGGGCATTGTGTCTAGTCCCAAGGCCTCCTAGTCTCACACGCTGAGGATGGTTTCCCATATTTGTTTCCACAGGATAAGAGAGAATAAAAATTATGCCATTATAACACTCATTAGTTTAACCTTCTAAGATGGCAGCAGTTGAGATAGAAAGGCGCATTTTTGAGGATAAATTTTGGAACTAAATAAACATCCTATGTGACTGGAGAAAAATAAAACAAAAAAAGAACCAAGAACTACCCTGATAGTGGATGCTATTAACTGAGACAGAGAAAAATGGTCAGCGAACAGATTTGGGGGCGAGAAACAGAACATGCGAGTTCTAGTTTGGTCATGTTAGGTTTGCAGTGTCTTCTGTCATCCCAGTAAATGCAGGCTTCATATTTTCCAGTGCTGCAATTAGGCTGACATAGTCTTTATCTCCGTGGAATGACACCACCATCTATCCTGTCTCCCAAAAGGAAAGCCTGTGTGTCATCCCAGACCAAGCTTTCCCCTTCCTGTCAACTGTTCTTCTCCAATCAATTCAGCCTCTCTGTATCTCACCACCCTGTTATTACATCTAGATTCTCATATCCAACACATTTCTTTAATCCAATTCCTACTGCTGTGTGCTCTTTCCAATTATTAAGATAAAATACGTATGGTTTTGTAACTGCTACTGGGTGGTACTCATCATAGCACAAGACTTGATAAAGGGATAAAGACTTGATGATCAGAAGTCTGACAGAATTTTACTAAGTTTCTTTTGAGTGTTTCATTTTGGTATCCTTTCTACACAATCTAGGACTGGCATTATTATCTGCACACTCCCCTAATTATGGGCTGGTATCTGCCTCACTGACATTTGGTTTCCTTGACCAGGGAAGCAACAGGGTGACCATAGATAACGTTGCCAAGGCTACAGCAAAAGTCTGGTTAAGCAGAACTTCAGTTGCAGTATCAAAATTAGCTCTAATGTCTGAAAAACTTCAGCATCCCCCAGTTCAGCCCTATGTTTCCAGCCCAGGTTTGTCCAGTTGAAGAACTCCAACTTTGCCCCAGTATTTCCTTGGGCATTCCTTATCTCTTCCACACAGCAAGACAGTAGAAGGACAGGGAAAGAGGAAGAACAAGAAACACTGTGAATCTGTCATGTCATGTCCACCTTCTTAGATGTTGTCATCATTCTAATATATTGTGGTATTTGGAGCATTTTCTTGTTCCTAGGACATCGAAATGGTTCTCCAGCGAATGCCAAAAGTCTGTTTCCTGTATGATTAATGCCACAGAATGAAAAGAGAGGAGGTGATCAGAAATGGTCTGCATTTCTTCAGAAAAGCTTCTTGGGATGGAGTGGTCTTCAATGGTATTGACAGCTCATGAGGTGGTATGTGTCGAGATGTGAGGACACATCCATGAGGTGGGTGAGGGCAGAAATGTGAGCTTCATGCCCAAGGTAACTGAAAAATCCTCAGAGCAAATTTGACCAATTCTAATTAACCTTATTGGACCAGCCAGGGTCAGGAGCATGCTTCATTCTGTTTCCCAAACCTCACCTCCATAAGAAGTTAATTTGTATTGCACAACCCAGTCTTCTGGCTTAGATAGAAACATTTCGTATTTTAGAAATTACCCCAAATATTTATAGCTTGACTAGGCTAATTTAAAACACACAGTGAAAGGCATGCACTGCCTTACTTCTCTGGGCCACAGCCATGGGGCGTGGTGGCTGCACGTGACCTCTAAGCC
>NW_007238070.1:2913-3413 GCF_000164805.1 Carlito syrichta | reverse complement strand
CACCCCTACCTCTGTTAAAACAAACAAACAATTTCAGAACAGAAGGAATGCTTGGGGTGATCAAAGACGTGCTTCCAGAACAGGGAACGGGGAGGGAGGGAGCCAGGGCCTGCCAATGGCTCACAAGCAGCCTTGCTGACTGCCGACTGACTCATGCGAAAGCCCCAGAGGGATCGGTTTCCTCAGTGGCCCCTGAGGAGAAGAAAGACAGAAAACATGACGTTGTTAGTGTTCCCACAGAATCGCAAGGGAACCACGGGCTTACCCTGCTGTCCACTAGGCGGGAGAACAAATAAGCAGATGGGCCCCATCAGCTATTCCCAAGGCCTGGACCCAGATCCATGTCCCCACTTCCTAAGAACTGCCTCTATCGCAATGGAAAATGAAAAGTCATTCCCATTCATGTCAAAAAGACACAATAGCTTTGTATTTTTTAAAAGAAATACAAAGAGTTTTGTATTTTTTTTTAACTTTATGCATACCAACTGAGATAAGGAACA
>NW_007238070.1:1970-2893 GCF_000164805.1 Carlito syrichta | reverse complement strand
CAAGATGTGCAAAATGTACAAAGAGAAAAGATAAACGGGCGCGCGGAAAAGAAGGGAGGCCATTACCAAACGAGGCCAACCCCTAGCTATGTTTGTTCTGGAAACTTCATGAAGTAGATGATGGTGTCACATACTGCATCCGATACACATGTGTCTCCTGATAAAAGCAGAGGGAACAAAGTTACAAAGTCCAGCACTGTCATTGCCACAGAGCAGTGTGCAAACTGTGGTTTTAAAGTAAGTGTCAGAGAGACCTGGGTAGTTTCACCCACACGAAGGCCATTCCTTTATCATCCTCTTCTTGTGTCTGACTCTGGGATTCCCAGGGGGTGCCGTGCTGTGATCCATGACATTTAGCAGATGGACGGGGAAGGGCCTTCTCCAGACTGGGCAGAAAGCAGACTGGAATGAAAGGCAGCACAGAAGATGACTCACCAGGGCTGAAGGAAAATAAAATAGGAGTGACGAGCCGGTGGACCCAGGGAAACTTAGTCCCAGGGGGAAGAGTTTATGGTCTGCATCACACTGAGTCTGCCACTGGGCCGATGCAATGAGGTGACTGTGCTGGAAGCAGCCCCTTTTGGGGCCGCAGCACAGCAATGGCCGCTCCTTTTCAGCTAGGGTTTTGTGGCCAGGGGGTACATCTACGCGGAGTGCTCTGAAGTGTGTGATGTGAAATGGCTTATCCAGAAGGCTGCACGCCTGGCATAGGACGATGCATGTGGAATCATTTTAGCTGTACGTTACCTAGAGGCAGCAATCCCTCCCCAATGCTAAATTTAAACCATTCCTCTCCTTGCAGACTCTCTAATGAAATCTGTTTCTCATAGGATGTCTCTGCCCTGAAAGAGCATGCGATGCTCTTGCAAATGAAAGAGAGTTTGAGCACATAATCACCTGTTCTTCTGCTTCCCTTTCCCCTA
>NW_007238070.1:0-757 GCF_000164805.1 Carlito syrichta | reverse complement strand
AACAGGATGAATCGTCTTAGTTATTTTTCAATTTTAGTAGCTGTGATGGAACAAGACGGCTCCCCTTCTCCCGCTGGGCCTACTTATTAATTATCTCCTTTCTCCCACCTCTTCTCCGTAGAACAAAATAAGGAGGATATGCATGGTAAACGTTTGGACACATTTTCTTCTGCAGAAACACTTCTTATTGACATTTGTCCAGTGTAAAGAGTGTATGCCCGGCATCTGACATTTCTCATATTCCAGCGAGAATTGGGGTTTGAGTGACAGTTATTATGGGAACATAAAGGAGCAAGGAATTGGGCAATTTCAGGATTGTGCAGAGAGTTGTATCACAACATTCTTTTCAGGGAGGAGTGGAAAGGAAGAGACTAAGGAAGACAAACAGCATTTATTTACATGGCCATTTGCAATTCCTGGGAACACTAATTCAACCAGTTGGTCTGCAGTGTCCTGGGGTGCAGAGAGAGGCTGAAAACATATGTAATTCATCTTTATGCTATCCAGGAAAGCAAACAAGAGAGCTACTTGGTCAAGATACATTTTAAGCCCAAATACTTAACTGGATTGACATTGCTTTGGGGAGAATTACACTGAGATTATTTTGAAAGCTCTTCTTTCTTATTCAAAGAAAAAGCAAGAACAGTGCTTATGAAAGCACAGTGCCATTCAGTAAGAGTCCTTCCCCAAGATATAAAATGACTTTCGTCACCATCAAGCCTTTCAGATGGGTTGGTTTCGCCTACGTATAACCTCA
>NW_007238069.1:0-740 GCF_000164805.1 Carlito syrichta | reverse complement strand
TGGGATATTGTACTCCAGTTAGACTTTTCATACTACCCTTTGGGGTAATTGATCAAAGGCTACCTGGGACTCTCTGCACTAATTTTGCAACTTCCTAGGGGACTATCATTATTTTGAAATAATTTTTTAAAGTGCATGTGAGAAGGGAGAGATCATTGCCACCATCTCAGAGACAAATGACACAGTCATCCAGTTAAGTGAGCAAAATGTGGTACAAAGACTGAGAACTTGGACTTAGGGATCCCGGACACTAGAACCATGATTCCTGATGATGAGCCCACATTTGATTGAGAGGACAGAGGACAGAAGCCTTAGGGCCATTTAGGCTTTAGCTGTTTGTTGGCAAGAACCTAAGGGAGTGCTTCTGTAAACTCAGCCTCAGAATATATTGCCTCTCTTTGAGGGTGAGAATCTACTAGATAGGGAAGTTGATTGACAAAGATTAAAGGGCAACCTAGGCAGAGACCCCTCCCGAAAATAAGGCCAAATTGGAAACAGAAATGGTAACCTGGGGATTAGGCAGACTCGAGGAGTTTTGGCAGCGAGTAATCTCAGCTGGGGGAAACTGAACCAGTGGATTCTGTGTTGGCCACTGTGACTTGTTACCAAGTTCTACAGTATGGGCTTCAGAGGCAGATAACATACACAGAATCTCAGTCTCTCTCTGGAATCAGGATAGACCCAAGCTCACAGAAGATGTAATTGTTAAGAGAGAGCGAATGTACACCATTGGAATGACA
>NW_007238068.1:0-855 GCF_000164805.1 Carlito syrichta | reverse complement strand
TCAGTTAGGTAAGTCAGGTTGGAACCAGCTGTTTAGCTAGTTATTTCAGCTAGTTAAGTCAACTGGCTATCTAGGAATTTAGCTATCTTCGTCAGCTAGGTATGGTAACTAGGTGGCTAGTTAAGTCAGTGTCTTAAGTCAGCTGCCTAGCTAGATAGCTAGCTAGATAGCTAGCTAGTCAAGCCAGCTAGATAAGCCAGCTGGTTAGCTAGGCAGCTAGCTGACTAAGTCAGCTAGTTAAGTCAGATTGCAAGCTAGTTAATTCAGCGAGTTAAGTCAGCTGGCCAGCTGACTAGATGGGTAGCTACCTAGTTAATTCAGCTGGCTAACCTGTTATATAGTTACTTAAGTAATCTAGTTAAGTCAGCTCACTAGTCAGCTGTTTACCTAGGTACCTAGGTGTTAAGTCAGCTGGAAAGTGAGCAGGATACGTAGGTAGCTAGCTAGTTAAGTCAGTTGGCTATCCAGCTGGCTGGCTCGGTACCTAAGTTGTTAAGTCAGCCTGCTAGCCAGCAAGCTAGTTAGTTAAGTCACCTAGTTTAGTCAGTTGACTAGACAGCTGGTTATCTAGGTAGCTAGATAGTTAAGTCAACTGTCTAATCCACTGGCTAGCTTGTTAAGTCACCTAGGTAAGTCAGCTGCCTAGCCAGCTGGCTAACTAGGTAGCTTGCTAATTAGGTCAACTGGCTAGTTAGTTAAGTCACCTAGTTTAGTCAGCTGGCTAGCCAGCTGTCTAGATATATAACAAGCTGGTTAATTCAGCTGACTAGCAAGCAGGCCAGCAGTTTAAGTCAGTTAGTTAAGTCAGCTGACTCGCCAGCTGTCTAGCTAGGTAACGTAGCTACTTAAATCAGT
>NW_007238067.1:0-735 GCF_000164805.1 Carlito syrichta | reverse complement strand
TTGTGAGGGTTACATATGAAATTGGGGAAATGCTAAGAAAAATAAAAGAGTGTATTTACGTGCAAGGAGTCAGGAGATAAGATGTGCAATTTGGAAAATGAAAGAATATGTATATTAGGTGAGACTGATGTTGAGCATATTTCCTTTTTTTCTGATTAAAATGTAAAGAATGATCATTGAAGTCTGCCGGAAGCCGCAACCTCTAAAGATGCAAAATGGAGGTTACCTGAAAATGGGAAAAACGCTGACTGGGAGCAGAGCCCCAGTGGGAAGCGGCCATGCTGGAGGCAGAGCCCCATGGATCCCATTGAAGGACTCCTTTTGGCCTTAAAGGAATGCGTGCTTAGGCTTGAAAAACATTTCCCTTGATAAATAAAACAACTAGCCAGAATGTGCAAGGATGTGGAATTAGCAGTAGACCTATGTATGGAATTGTAAAAAAGGCTCAACAGCGAAAATCTCCCCCCTGAAGGGACAAGGGAATGCAAATTTTGAAACCTTTAGCTAAAAAGGAAAAACAAGTACTTCCTCATATCCTTTATAAGTAACAACATTGACAGTTGTGATTGATGAGGAAGTGGGAAACTGAGACAGAGTATCTCCACAAACAGGTGTTTTTGGGAAAAACAAGTCACAGACATGCTTTTTGATTTAAAGAAATATTATAGTTTAATTAGAGGGTTAAAATTAAAGTAAGGATTAGATAAATAGCAGTTTATAATTAAAAGATAAATG
>NW_007238066.1:0-306 GCF_000164805.1 Carlito syrichta | reverse complement strand
TCTGGAGTGCAGTGGCTGCTCCCAGCCACTGCAGCCTTGACCTGTTGGGCTCCGGTGATCCTTCCACTTCAACCTTCCAAGTAGCCGGAATTACAGGCATGCAATACTACACCCAGCTGATTTTTTGATTTATTGCAGAGATGAGGCCTCGCTGCCCAGGCGGGTCTTGAACTCACGGGCTCAGGCAATCCACTCAACTCAGCCTCCCAAAGGCGTGGGATTACAGGCCGAGCCACCGAGCCCAGCTTCTTTCTTTCTTATGTTCTTTCTTTCTTTCTTTCTTTCTTTCTTTCTTTCTTTCTTTCT
>NW_007238065.1:0-315 GCF_000164805.1 Carlito syrichta | reverse complement strand
GAACGCAATGCAATGGAATGGAATGGAATAGAATGGAATGCAGAGGAATGGAATGGTATGCAATGGAATGGAGAGGAATTAAGAGGAATGGAATGGATTAGAATGGTTTGGAATAGAGTTGACTGGAGTGGAATGGAACAGAGTGGAATGGAATGGAATGGAGAGGAATGGAATGGAATGGAATGGAATTGAGAGGAATGGATTGGAATGGAGTGAAATGGAAAGCAATGGAGAGGATTGGAATGGAATGGAATGGATAGGATTGGAGCTGAGAGGTATGGAATGGAATGGAACAGAATGAAATTGAATGGAATG
>NW_007238064.1:0-527 GCF_000164805.1 Carlito syrichta | reverse complement strand
TTGGAAGACTGAGGTAGAAGGATCACTGGAGCCCAGCAGGTTGAGGCTGCCGTGGCCAGGAGTGGCCACTGCACTCCAGTCTGGGTGACAAAGTGAGACTCCAACTCAAAAAAAAAAATTATTTCCTTTGACATATTTCTGAAATGTGGCTAATGTCAAAGTGTTTCCAGAGATCAGCAAAGTGGCCTTTTTGACTTAAACAGTGTCTGAAAGGGATAGTGATGATCTCACAGAGAGAGTAGCAAAGGTAGGAGGATTACTGTAGAGATCATGTGGGTCTTGAAAGGGTTTGAATTCTACCCAGAATTGGGAAGTTATTAGAGGGTTTTGAGCAGAAGAATGGTTAAGAATGTTTTCTTTTCCAAAGATCACTTTGACTTATATGTTGAGGTTACACCCTGAGAAGGTAAACACAGAAACAAGGAATAGTAAGGGACTAGTCCAAGAATCTAGGTGGGAGATCATTTGACTTGGAATAAGGTGGTAGGAGCCAGAAGAGGTAAGACTGTGGTAAGAGTAGATTCAGG
>NW_007238063.1:0-5110 GCF_000164805.1 Carlito syrichta | reverse complement strand
TTTCACTTGCATAATGATGTTAAGTATCATTTTAATATAATTACTTGCCATTTGTATATCTTTTTTGATGAAATGGCTTTCAAAATATTTTGCTATTTTTGTATTGAATAATTTGTAGTCTAATTATTGAAGTTAAAGATTGAGTTAAATTTCACATACTGTGATGATTAATTTTGAGTCATCTTGGCTAGCTATGGTGCCCAGTTAGTCAACACCAGTCTGGATGTTGCTATGAAGGTATTTTTGAGATGTGAGTATTGCTTTATTTTGAATAAAACAGATAACCTACATGTGTCAGAGAGCCTCATCCTATCAGTTGAAGGCCTTCAACGCAGAGACTGAGGTTTACCAGAAGAAAGAGGTATTCTGTATTTCTCAAGATTACTGCATCAAAATCCTACCTGGAAACTCAGTTTGGTTACCTGTGCTGTGAATTTTGAAATCAACACAATAACATTAACTCTTACTGCAACCAGCCTGCCACATGAGTTTTGGACTTGACAGCCTCTGCAATAGTGCAAACTGATTCCTTAGAAACTCTCTCCTCTCTCTCTCTCTCTCCCCCCTCCCTCCCTCCTGCTCTCTCCATCTTCAAACCCATCCCCATCTCTATTTCTATTTATATCTCTCTATATATTATTTCTGTATCTTTTGTTCATTCTTTCTCTAAAGAACCTTGACTAATACAAAAGCCATAAAATTTATTCATCATCAGGTTGCCAAACTGGGTGAAAATCAGAAGAAAGAAAATATATGGGTCTGATTGTAAAACTCTCCTCAGATGCCCTGTGAAAGTTTTTCAAGGAAGATTCACTCTCCTATAACAGTCCTGGTAGGTGTCTCTAAATGGGCCACATTCAACTGTTAAATGCTCTCATGTGTGTGTCTCAGTAGCCTGTGACCTCCTCTTCCTTGTTACCCAGCATCTAACATAATGCCTGGCTCCTCCTAGGCACACAATGTCTTTGATAATTAATGAATAAAAAAATAAAATAATTCTAAGTCTCTTGTTCTACTAAAACTTTTGTAATATAACTGGATGAAACGATGTTTTCACCATAACATAATGGGTTTTCTTACCTAGGATTTATTTATTATTCAGAAGGCCTCGACTTCTAGGAATTCTTATTAAAAAGGCAGAATATCTTGGTGATATCTTTTTAACATTACACAGTTTTTGCCAAAGTAACAGGTGTTGGCCAACAGATTCAGTGCAATTCCTGTGGATGCTTTTCTATATGAAAGAGGAATGTTTTTTGTGGTTTACATTTTTTTTTATTATAAAGATGTGGGTTACAATTCAGGGTTAGGTATACAAACATTGATTATGCAGGTACCCTTGTTGATGAGGTATGCTCCTCCCTCCCCTAGCAGTTTCCCACTACTGCCAATCACTTTCTTACAGTATTATAATTGGTCATTTCACTTATGAGTAAGAACATATGGTACTCTGTTGTTTCTGTGATAGATCACTGAGTATAATCAACTCTAAATCCATTCAAGTTGCTGCAAAGTCCATATGCTTGTCCTTCTTTATGACTGCATAATACTCTGTTGTGTATATGTACTACATTTTTTTAATCCAGTCTGGCTTCAATGGGCAACATGGCTGGCTCCATGTTTTTGTTATTGTGAACAGAGCTGCAACAAACATGTGGGTAGGTATCTTTTTTGTAGAATGATTTGAGTTCCTCCAGGTATCTTCCCAATAGGGGAATTGCTGGGTCATATGGAATGTCAATTTCTAGTTCTTTCAGAAACCACCACACTGTCTTCCGAAGAGGTTGCACTAGTTTGCATTTCTACCAGCATTGTAGAAGCTATCCTTTTTCTCCATATCCTCACTAGCATCTGTTGTTGTTTGTTTTATTAATGATGGCCATTCTTACAGCGGTTAGGTGGAATCTCAATGTGGTTTTGATTTGCATTTCTCTGATGATGAGTGAGGCTGAGCACTTTTCATGTGTCTGTTGGCTGTCTATATCGTCTTTTGAGAAGTGTCTATTCATGTCTTTTGCTCACTTTTTAATGGGGCTGTTTTTTTTCCTTTTGACACATTTGAGTTCCTTGTAGATCCCAGGTGTTAGACCTTTGACAGAAGAATTTTAAACATTTTTTTTCCTATACTCCCCACTCATTTGCTATCGTTGCCCAGAACTATAGTCATCACAATTTTAGGCTCAACCAGAAAATGAAGTTACTATTTTTGAGTCCTGTGAATTGCACCTCTCCAGAGTTAGACTAGCATCAAAGTTGCATCAGATTGGTTTTTGGATAGTTTTATAATTCACTGTGTAGGCAAGCCTTCATTCTGTATGCTGACAAAAGTATTTGAGAAAATATAAAGACAAGAATAAACACAGTAGTAATAATTTACTACTGTTAACCATGCTCATAACAACACTATTTACAGTAGCCCAAAGTGGAAGCAACTGAAATGTCCATTGATGGCTGAACGGATAAGAAGATGTGATCTATCCACACAAGGAAATATTCATCCTTAAAAAGGAAAAAAATTCTGACACCATGATCCAACATGAATGAACTTTGAGGACATTATGTGAAGTAAAACAAGCTAGTCATAAAAAGACAAATACTGTATGATTCAATTTATATGAGGTACCCAGAGAAGTCAAATTTATAGAGACAAATGGCAGAATTGTGGTTGCCAGGGTCTAGGAAAGAGAGGGATGCAGAACTATTGTTTAATGGGTACAGAGTTTTAGTTATGCAAGATAAAAAGAGTTCTGGAGATAGGTAGTGGTGATGACTGTACAACAATGTCAATGTCCTTAACATCACTGAATTAAAAATGGCAATGTCTCATGTAATTTATACTTTACCACAATTAAAAATAAAATATAGTAATAATTTTAACAGTGGCTATCATTTACTGTGTGCTAGACATTTTATGAACATCTTTGAAATGATCTTTTGAGCTAAATACTTCTGTGAACCCAAGGTTATTATGGGAAATGGAGGAGCAAAGCAGTTAAACAAGTTGACCAAAGTTATATAGCTTCTAAGTGACTGGAGCAGCCTCAAGTTCAAGCCTCTGTGACCACAGTGTATCTATGAACTTTTAACCAGAAAAGAATATCAAAGAAAAAAAAGCTGGGAACAGGGCAGGGAAAATGAGCAATTTGCTTTGAGCATGGCATTTAAGAGGGCACCAAAAACCTCGGTCATCAAGTCAAACAATGTAGTCATTGTGTTTTAAAATAGAAAACAAAACAGAAATATACAATGAACTAAATATTAAAATTTTAAATGAAGACAGGGCAGGCAGGGTGAAGGAGGGGAGGGGTGCAACTCAGAGTGAATCCTACAAAGAAGTTACTTATTATTACCAAGATGTCACAGAACGAATTGAGTAATAAAATAGTATTTCCCAACAATTTTAACATGATAGAATATTTGTGATATTTAAAATCTGCAGCAACAAAAGGATGAAGATCTGTGTGGATTTGTGGAAAGAGAGAAATTAGAGAATTTTAAGCACACTGACTTAAGGAGCTAGAGCTTTATAATGACTTGGCATCACATACAGAGGGCTGAATTTTAAGAGATATTCATCTTAATGATTACTGACTATAATGCTCTAATAGGTCCTGTACTTTGTGTTGAGACTACATTAATTAGACATTTCTGAGGCTGTGTGATGGGTTGGAACCATTATGCCACTGGGCCTCTGTCATTTACCAGCTAGGGGCTGTTAGGAAGATCATTAACCTCACTGGGTCCTAATTTCATAATCTTTAAGATAAGTATAAAGTCTACTTTGTCGATTTCACAGAATTCTTGAATGGCTCCAATGAAATTTTTGTGAAAATGCCTTGTAAAATTGTGGTGATCTACAAAGTTAGCCACTGTTGTTTTATGGTGGATTCTTTTTATGAAGTTGGAGTTTGGAGCCAAAATTAACATCCACCTTATGAACTGTTGCCACGCAGAATTTTTCTGTGTATATTCATATTTGGCTGGGCATGATTTGACTCGTGGACTCTTTGAATCCATGTGTTATTGAGTTAGCCATCAAGTTGATGCCACTGGGGTAAAGATTATGACACCAATAACTGGCAGAAGGTGGTAGATTTTAGATGTTTGTAAAGGAAGCTGTCTCAAAATGTGGGTGAAGTTTTTGGATATGGCTAAAGGTTGAAATGAGAGACAGGAATTAAATTTATTGGATGACTGAGAGATGGAAAACCTTCTTGGATCAGTTGACTTCTCTCTTGAGTTTAAACTGCTTTTGGGTAGCTTTGAAAGTGGTAGAATTCCTGGTCAGACCTGGATATGTTAGAGAAGATGGGCATTCATTTAGTCATGTCTCAACAGTTTGGTCATTTACTTGTATGTGAAAAAAAATGTACCATTTGTATTTTTTAATGAATATTTAAAAGTATAGCTACTGTGTTTTGAAAATAGGTGCTTATGTCAAAATAGCTTAAGTAATTATAAATACATTGGTGTTTGGATAAAATACTGAAAAACCTGTTCACACATTTCAAGGCCTTGAAACTTTATAAAGACTCCTGCTTGATAAAAATATAAGGAAACAGGTCATTTGTTGAAGAAACTATACTGAAAGATCTTCAAGCAGCACCTCTTTGACCTTATTAAGTCTGTTCCACCCAGCTCAGTCTAACATTGGTTTTGGTTACTGTAAATGATTGGTGGGGTAAGAGTGTTTTCATTTCATTTCATCTTCTATTACACCATGCACCTGATTTTTTCCTCTGAATCATAGCACTTTTGATTTGGTGGACCCCACCCAAATTTTGACACTGGCCAAGCTTTTGTATTAAGTTCAGAGTGGAAGACTGTTTGGAAGAATAATTTATACCCTTTGATGGGAAGGGAGGAGCTATTTCATGAAAGACTGAGTGTGTGTGTGCCCGGTATAGGGGCCTTACACCTCATTTTGAGAGTACATTAACCTGTTCATTTAAAGGATTGTATTTTTTTGAATCCTGTCATGTTGTGATTGGAAAAATAAAAGTGACCTTTGAATTTGTTTTTACCAGCTGTGACAGGATTAGTGTTATCATTCTTCCCCTGCCCATCTTATAAGAATAACCCATTCCCTCAATTGTTCTGGACAGGCCTG